>NC_060122.1:214069870-214327370 GCF_021461395.2 Schistocerca americana | reverse complement strand
AGCTCACGGTTGAACCGCTCTTCTACTGCCGCTGGAGACTTTCTCATGGCTGATCCTCCAACTTTTCAAGAATTCAGCAAGACACTCGATAGTATGAAACCGGAAAAGGCTCCTGGACCTGACAACATCCGGTTGGAACTTATTCAGGGTAGTGGTTGCCTCTAAAGCTAGGCTCTTCTCACTCACACTATTTATGTGGAAAACCTGCAAGGTACCAGCCGACATGAAGAACTCCACAATTCTCACAATCTTCAAGAAAGGCGATAGAAGCATCAGTGGTAACTACCGTGGAATATCCTTGCTCTCTATCGACAGTAAAAGTTTTGCCAGAATCCTTTTAAATCGCCTTCAGACACTTTCAGAAACTTTGCTTCCTGAGTCTCAATGAGGGTTTCGCCCACGAAAAGGGACGATTGACATGATTTTCTGTGCACGACAACTGCAGGAGAAGTGCAGATAAGAGCAAAGGCCTTTACTATTAGTTTTCTACGACTTAGAAAAGGCCTTTGATACAATTCCCAGAGAAGCCATGCGGATGGTCTTAAAATGTTTCGGCTCTCCTGAACATTTTGTTGACCTGATTAAAGCTCTCCATGATGACATGACTCGACATGTCAACTGCTAGAATGAAAAATCTAATGAAATCCCAATAACGAGTGGGTTTAAACAAGCATGCGTTCTTGCACCAACATTATTTGCCTGGTACCTGGCAGCTATGATTTATGAAACATCTGTAAATAACGCTGGGGTAGAACTAAAGTACAAGCTCAATGGAGGACTATTTAACCAATCCAGACTCCCTCAAAAAAAGTTCACAATTGCCACTCGTGTGACAGAGCTGCATTATGCTGACAACGACGATGCCTCTTCAGCTCATTCACCTGCAGAGATGCAGCAGACTGTTAATTGTTTCCGCGAGGCGTACAAACGAATTGGTCTTTCCATCAATATTCAAAAGACAAAGGTGCTCGCTCAGCCAGCTCCTGGCTTTTCTCTTCCCGATTTCAGCATATCCATTTATGATACACCCTTGGAACAACTGGACCATTTCCTCTATGTAGGAAGCATATTGTTATCTAATTGATCATTGAAAAAGACGTGGAAAACAGAATACATGCTGCCCATGTAGCATTTGGACGTATCAGAATACATGTCTTCCTGAATAAAGAGCTAACATTATACGAACTGATATTATATAAAGCTGTTGTCATCTCAACGTTGCTCTATGGTTGCGAAACGCGGAAATTATACCACCACGAACTGAAGAAAATAGAGCCGGCCGCTGTGGTCGAGCGGTTCTAGGCGCTTCAGTCCGGAACCACGCTACTGCTACGGTCGCAGGTTCGAATTCTGCCTCGGGCATGGATGTGTGTGATGTCCTTAGGTTAGTCAGGTTTAAGTAGTTCTAAGTCTAGGGGACTGATAACGTCAGATGTTGAGTCTCATAGAGCTTAGAGCCATTTGAACCATTTTGAAGAAACTAGAAAGCTTCAAGATACATCATGAACATGAAATGGGATGACTTTATATCAAATACCACCATTCTTGAGAAAGCGACATTGAATAGTATAGAAGCTCTCATTATTGAGCACCAACTTTGAGCATGGCCAGTGGATGAGAGATGACAGACTTCCACGTCAAATGCGGTGCAGTGAAGTGAGCACACGTAAACGGTCGCGAGGTGCACCTCGCTGTAAGGATCAGTATTAGAAAAATCTAAAAACCTTGAACATCAATCAGGGGAACTGGTATACGATAGCAGAAGATCTAAGTCGCTGGCGCTCAACTACCTCAAATGCTCTTCAGAACTTTGATGGGGAACGTCGAAGACTGGAGAATGACTAACGCCAGAGATTTAAACTCCTCAGGCCCAGCCACGTCCTCCACCTTCCATCAGTTGTAATATCTGTGGTCGCATGTTCCATGCTAGGATTGGACTACAAAGCTATCAAAGACATTTCCACGTCTGAACCGCGACAAAGGAAATCTCAGGGGAGAAACGAAAACTCGGATACAAGTGTCAGCCGACGATGACGGGTTGCTCCATTTGAATTTAGTTCTTGCGCTACATTCACCAGAAAATTATGTACTGGGTGTAAAATGTAGTATTTCAAAGTACTTTAACGCGCTCTGAGTTTTTGCACCATTTTCAAAAGCATTTTTACAGGAAATAAGTAAAAGCAACAATTGTGTACTTGCAGAGTTGGAATGGTGCCTCTAATTAATTATATTCCCCATATAAATTGCGCTTTGATGAATGTCAGTTGTCACTAGGCAAGCACGTAGACAATGATAAAAGTGAACTGACTAATTGTTTTGTTTGTTCTAACAGTTCTTGTCTTGCTGATACCCAGTTGGCGTAATACGATGTGCATACCATGTCCTAAAACACATGCGGACATTAATGCTGATCTAAGTTCCAGTTTAAGAAACAGCATAAACAATGTTATTCTGAGTTCAAAACCTTGTCTTCACTACTCATTCAAAACTCGTAATTTTGAGCTTATTTCGGAAACTGAACTTAGTATGGAAAAGAACCGGCAAAATTTAGATACAGAATTCCCGTTGAATGGAGTTTTCAGTCCAGTACTACAGACATTATTAAAGGGGAAACATGTTTTGACTTAAAATGTTTTATAAAAATATCTCTTGCAAAAATTAAAAATACAAAATCAAAGTAATGAAAAGGTAAACTGTAGAAAGACATGTTTGACTACGCCAAGTTTAAGAAAGTGTTACAATGCTTGATCCGGAATCGACGTTAAACTGAAATTGAGCACGCAATACATGGATCTAGTTACTGAGTCTTGATATGTCGACTTTGATCCAGATATTTCAAGAGAACAGCGGCCACGGGAGGGATTTATAATGAATTTTTGGATCTCTCTAGTTCAAGTACAATTTCGTGCTCCAAGGGCTATCCATCGATGTAGATGGCGAAAGCTATTTGTTGCTTGAAAAACGATTTGTTCCAGATGTGTCACCACAGTCATATTATCAGTTTGTGATTCTTGCATTTCTCTTACATGAGAACGAGTGTAAAATATACCCGCCATAAATATTTAAAAACCAATGGTCACTTATGTAATGCAACAAACGAAATAGAAACTTGTACGCACCAAGGATGAGTTTTACTTTAAGTAATATTTCAGAGAACCTCAAAACACGAAATAAAATCAGCTGTCTCTCATGTTCGTCTTCCTTGTCATCACGAAAACATTCGTCCTTTTATCTGTGAGTCAGGTGCAACGGTCTCTCAAATTACTTATTTTTCATATCTATAATGCTTGTCAAATGCTGCAATGTTCATCCATTTTTGAAATGATTGCCAAATATATCAGCAACACAAAAAATGAAATTTTTATGTTAAGTGTCACAATGTTGTTTTGTAGACCTTTGTACCACATTTCTCAAGCACAAATTCGTAAATGGCAAATGGGTGAATCGCAAATAGTACCTATTACCAATTATACATATATCCATCCATGCGTCAATTCTTGTCTCTAATGTTCCTTCCTCAGATCAACTTACGAAATACGTGTAAAATTAAGAGTACTGAATGTGTAGAGAGAGACCAATTCTTGATGCGAGACTAGCATTGCTTTTCACTTCCACCTGTGGAAACTAACCGGTAACATAGGGCAGCAGTAGCGCTCATGTATGTTTTGGAATGAGGCATGTGTGTAATATTACGCTGACTGGATGTCGGCAAGATAAGATTTGTCAAAGCGATCAGTTAGCAAGTTCGATCCTCTTGATGTGGCGTCTGCCTGTCTGCTTCATGAGGTTTCAGATTCATCATAGAACAATGTGGATGTGGAAAATAATTAATTAGAATCTCTGTCCGAGCTTTCCACGTACACAAGTGTTGCTTTACTTCATTTTTGGATAAATATTCTTGAAAATGCCGCGGACACTTCAGAGCGTTTAAACACTTTCGAGTACCCTGTAAAGTATTTTGAAATACCGGAAGTTGCACCCTTTATATTATTTTTTGATGACTATAGCGAAACAAAAAAAAGAAATCTGACTGTTAGAGACTTTCGAACAATCTGTATGCTATCCTTTAAGATACGTTTTTGGTTGGATACATCACAGAAAAAAATCATTGTATGCACATACTTTCAAGCACACTATGAAGTACTTTGAAATACAATTAACCCATTTACGTAATTTTTTGATAATTACTTCTGAATATAACACAAAAAAAATTCAGAGTGTCCGGGAACCCCTGGACACTCCGTAACGAATTTTGAAGTACTGTAAGTTACACACTACACGAATTTTTTGTATTAATACTTGTACTTTTAAAAAAATCAAAAAAATCTGAGAATTCAGTTGCTTTTGAGCACTGTGTAAAGCAGTATGAAACACTTTATTTTTAATGGAACAGAAATATCTTAAGAGGATTATTATTCTTGTCAGTGTTATGTAGTTTACTTTCAAACATTGCAAACTGCATCCTTTGCAGTAGTTTTGTATAAATACTTACCAAATATGGTGGAAAAAATCTGAGCATTCACATCTTTTGAGCTGACTGTAAAGTGCCTTGAGATACCAAAGTTTACATCCTTTACCTAAAGTTTTGGTTGAATATGCTACAAAAAAGAAATTTCAGAGCATCTTGGCACTTTTGATCGTCTTGTAATTAGAAATACTGCAAGTTAAAAAATTTGCATAAATTTTGAATAAATACTTTTCAATGTATAAATATTTTTGAATATTGTGCGAAAAAAGTTCCGACTCTTCAGATACTTTTGAGCACCACGTAAAGTATTTTGAAGTATCACAAGATAAACCTGTTATGTATCTTTGAATATGAAATGACAAATTCTGAGCGTTCAGATACCTTTGTCGGTCATGTAAGTACTTTGAAATAATGCAAATTACACCCTTTACGAATCTGAATATGACACAAAAAATTTCAGAGCATTCAGATATTTTGGACATCCCGTAAAATGCTTTAAAATATTGGAAGTTACACCCTGTCGTATGGCTTTGGTAGAATATATTTCATTTCTTCGGAGTGTTGGATATTTTTGAACCAACTGTAATGTACTTTGTGTGTGTGTGTGTGTGTGTGTGTGTGTGTGTGTGTGTGTGTGTGTGTTTTTTTTTTTTTTTTGTGAGTGTGTTCGTGCGTTCTTATGCAATTTTTTGGTAAACAGCTCTGTGGACTTCAGCAAAAATGTACACTGTACTGTAATTGACTGAAAAATGTTTCCCATGTCGCAATTTGCATTGTAATCGTTTGACAAATTTTTCCCGCGATGCCCCATCTTTAAGTTTTTAAATTTACCTTAAATTCCCCCATTCACGATCTACAATTTCCGAATTTGCCGCCATTCATCTTTAATTTTTAAATTTCCTCTTATTGATCATTCTAGAGTTTTCAGATCTCCTACAACGCCATCTTGACGACGTCAAGAGACTTCAGTGCTGAAAGTGATGAAAATTTGAATTATGCGCCATAATCGGCACAGCCATAAAACTAATCCTGATGCTTTGTTTGTATAACAGTCATATACTCCACTGCTCGCAAGCACTGTCGTGCTGTCGAGTGCTGATTCCTGAAACGGAATTGCTTCCACTTCTGGGTTTGTATGTATATTGAAGTTGGAGGGGGGAAGAGAGGAAAGGAAAGGGGAGGGATCTCTGCTTTCAGCTGAATTGGGACATTACGCGGAAATGGCGGTGGAGAAGTGAAAACATTTACCGGACCGGGATTCGAACCTGGGATTTAGTGCTTGCTAGGCAGGTGCGGTAACCACTGCGCCATCCGGAACACAGTGTAATCGCAACTGCACGGATGATCTCAACTGGCCTCACAGCCGATCCGCAATCCCATCTAGAGCCGCCTGTCCGCAGCCTCTGTCCATTTTCTCCATATTCGCTCTTCCGAGATTCTCACAGGTGGTCGGACGTATTTGTGCATTCGCACTGGAGAAGGTGGATTCATTGCCCAGCTAGGCCTATCAAATTATATGAATGTGTAGTGCCACAAATTTATTTAATTCTTGGTTTTGCTTACACAATGTATAGTGAGATATTTTAATATTATCCTCTCAACAATCTTGCTGAGCGAAGTCAATAAGCTGATAGGTCACTAACTGTGTTGGAGAGTGAGATCTTTCCATAGCTCCATAGCTACCTGAACGTCGAGGCCATGGCCACCTTCCATATATCAAGAAAGAGTTTTGGTTGACGGTTTGGTTTTGGGTGGCAGTCATGACTGTTTTATACAGGAGTTGCTTAAGGATTCGAATTTGAATACCATCCGTTGCATGAGCTTTCCTAGCTACAGTGTGCTTAATACACCAAGCGATTTCGTCTATACAAACATACTATCTGGGCTACAAGTTGTGTAACTTTCTGGATCATTCCAAAAGTCTTGTAATGGATCCAGATTCAGCGTGAAAGACGCCGCTGATGACCTGGCAATGAGTTTTTCCATTTCCTCAGCGAAGTAGGTTTACCCGCCAGATCCTTGTAGTGTGGGTGTGTAGTGCGGAGAATAGTGCGTGATACAAAGCGGTTGGTTACGATGTATATGGCCCAGGGACTTTCTGGTGCCACTAAACGTTTCGGAATGTTTGTATTTTCTCCCGGATCATCCCATAAAACCTGTTGACGTTCAGTTGACATAACGCGCAACTAGTGCACCGCTAGTATGTCCTGAGTTGACTTGTCGTGGACACAGAACTTTGCACCTCCTGTGGCAGGACAGTTGACTGCTGTTGTGGGGTTACCAATCAAATGGCGTCGACCATTGCGTCCTGGACTACCATGGTTAGCCCTTGAACCACTTCATCTGCGTTCGCAGTGCAAGTAATAGCTTGAATTTTTGGGCCGGCCGTGGTGGCCGAGCGGTTGTAGGCGCTTCAGTCCGGAACCGCGCGACTGCTACGGTCGCAGGTTCGAATCCTGCCTCGGGCATGGATGTGTGTAATGTCCTTAGGTTAGTTAGGTTTAAGTAGTTCTAAGTCTAGGGGACTGATGAACTCAGATGTTAAATCCCATAGTGCTTAAAGCCATTTGAACCATTTTGAATTTTTGGGATAAGAATAAGAAGCGATTCTTTGATCGTAGTTCGCTTCCCGGCGTCTTCCTGAGCGCTGCAATGTCTTTTCTGTTACAGTATAGATGGTAAGTGGTCGGATTCCACAGGTTACAACCAACAGCACTCTTTCGTAGGGAAAACTGATCACCTAAGGCAAGTTTAGGTACAATAGACAGACGCCGGCAGTATGACATTGGTGAGACCTGGTCCTCGATAATACTGACTGCCTCTGCCGTTTACATTCCTATAGTTCAATATCGGGAAAAATGACAAAATGTTCATCACAAATAAACAATATAGCAATAAACGATTATGTTTTTATAAAATCTTTATTAGCAAAAATTGGATATAGGAAATTTAATAACAACTTTCGACCGTTATGGCTCATTTTCATTTCGATACATACACACCAGTCTTTTAAATAAGTGCACACTTTGTGAAATGGCTGTTAACAAATCAATGCAGTGTCAGCCTCATGTTACAAGATTTCCTCTTATTTTAGAGACTGCTGTGTATGCTTTGACCCGACGATGACCGTTACCGATCTAAACTAGTTATCAAATTCGTTATATGCGATCTTGGCAAACATATTTTATTAAAAAAATAACATTCATTGAAATAACAGATCACATCTCTACATTGACAATGTCAGGTAACTGAAAACCGTATATCGTTATGTTCAGTGAGAGGGCGATTTTCTAATCAGATTTTCCTCTCTGATTATGGCTTTGACATGTTACGGGGCTGCTGTTATTGGTCTACAATACATCGCCGTTGGCCAGCAACAGCGTTGACTTCCCCATTAGTAACAATCCAAGCATCCTTGCCTGAAATGTCGATGTTGGCAGCATAATATGCCTGCAGCCCTACCACGCTTCTACTCGCATGGGTCTCTCTTTCCCACGACTTGTGGTAGCAGTACCTTCCGTCTGCACTGTACTTTTACTCTTTGAAAGCTTCTGTGTACTATAACCCAGACGGAGCCATATTAGTGGGTAATCGAACGCAGAAGTTTGGACAGCATCACGATACCTCATTTTGAGGGATCCATGAAAGCACTTCATTAAATTATCATCATTCGCATGCAGCCATGGAGGGACTGCAGTTCTTTTTTTTTAATTTGAGGCTTCATAATACATTGTTGTTGTTGTTGTCTTCAGTACTGAGACTGGTTTGATGCAGCTCTCCATGCTACTCTATCCTGTGCAAGCTTCTTCATCTCTCAGTACTTACTGCAACCTACATCCTTCAGAATCTGCTTAGTGTATTCATCTCTTGGTCTCCCTCTACGATTTTTACCCTCCACGCTGCCCTCCAATGCTAAATTTGTGATCCCTTGATGCCTCAGAACATGTCCTACCAACCGGTCCCTACTTCATGTCAAGTTGTGCCACAAACTCCTCTTCTCCCCAATTCTCTTCAATACCTACTCATTAGTTACGTGATCTACCCATCTAATCTTCAGCATTCTTCTGTAGCACCACATTTCGAAAGCTTCTATTCTCTTCTTGTCTAAACTATTTATCGTCCATGTTTCACTTCCATGCATGGCTACACTCCATTCAAATACTTTCAGAAACGACTTCCTGACACTTAAATCTACACTTTATGTTAACAAATATCTCTTCTTCAGAAACGCATAATACACTACTGGCCATTAAAATTGCTACTCCACGAAAATGACGTCCTACAAACGCGAAATTTAACAGACAGGAATACGATGCTGTGATATGCAATTCATTAGCTTTTCAGAGCATTGACACAAGTTTGGTGCCGGTGGCCACACCTACAACGTGCTGACATGAGGAAAGTTTCCAACCGATTTCTCAAAAAGATGTTCAAATGTGTGTGAAGCCTTGTGGGATTTAACTGATAAGGTCATCAGTCCCTAAGCTTGCACACTACTAAACCTAAATTATTCTAAGGACAAACACACACACCCATTCCCGAGGGAGGACTCGAACCTCCGCCGGGACCAGCCGCACTACCGATTTCTCATGTACAATCAACAGTTGACCGGAATTGCCTGGTGAAACGTTGTTGTGATGCCTCGTGTAAGGAGGTGAAATGGGTACCATCACGTTTCCGACTTTGATAAAGGTCGGATTGTAGCCTATCGCGATTGAGGTTTATCGTATCACTACATTGCTGCTCGCGTTGGGCGAGATCCAATGACTATTAGCAGAATATGGAATCAGTGGGTTCAGGAGGGTAATACGGAACGCTGTGCTGGATCCCAACGGCCTCGTATCACTAGCAGTTGAGATGACAGGCATCTTATCCGCATGGCTGTAGCGGATCGTTCAGCCACGTCTCGATCCCTGAGTCAACAGATGGGGACGTTTTCAAGACAACAACCATCTGCACGAACAGTTCGACGACGTTTGCAGCAGTATGGACTATCAGCTCGGCGACCATTGCTGCGGTTACCCTTGACAATGCATCACAGACAGGAGCGCCTGCGATGGTGTACTCAACGACGAACTTGGGTACACGAATGGCAAAACGTCATTTTGTTGGATGAATCCAGGTTCTGTTTACAGCATCATGATGATCGCATCCGTGTTTGGCGATATCGAGGTGAACGCACATTGGAAGCGTGTATTCGTCATCGTCATACTGGCGTATCACCTGGCGTGATGGTATGGGGTGCCATTGGTTGCACGTCTCGGACACCTCTTGTTCGCATTGACGGCACTTTGAACAGTGGACGTTACATTTCAGATGTGTTACGACCCGTGGCTCTACCCTTCATTCGATCCCTGCGAAACCCTACATTTCTACAGGATAATGCATGACCGCATGTTGCAGATCCTATCCGGGCCTTTCTGGATACAGAAAATGTTCGACTGCTGCCCTGGTCAGCACATTCTCCGGATCTCTCACCAATTGAAAACGTCTTGTCAATGGTGGCAAAGCAACTGGCTCGTCACAATACGCCAGTTACTACTCTTGATGAACTGTCGTATCGTGTTGAAGCTGCATGGGCAGCTGCACCTGTAAACGCCATCCAAGTTCTGTTTGACTTAATGCCCAGGCGTATCAAGGCCGTTATTACGGCCAGAGGTGGTTGTTATGGGTACTGATTTCTCAGGATCTATGCACTCAAATTGCGTGGAAATGTAATCACATGTCAGTTCTAGTATGTTTGTCCAATGAATACCCGTTTATCATGTGCATTTCTTCTTGGAGTAGCAATTTTAATGGCCAGTAGTGTAGCATAAAATATGACCACGAATACTTAGAGCTACATTAAAACGAACTCTAAAATGAGAACTGTAAGTACGTTAAATCTCACAAGTAATAGTTACAGCGTCAGAGTGAGAATTTCGCCCGAAGAACACAAACACTTGATGAAGCATCTTGAACTTGCTACGCCAGTCAATATTTAACGTGTATGAAGTTCACAGCAGTTAGATCCAGGCTTGATACCGCAGAGATGGCTGCGAAACTTTGCACTCTCGCTGCGCAGCTGGGCAGGTGGGAGGAGTGAAGGCACGCCCACCGGAGTCACTGAACTCCGTGGGCACTCAGCACTGATCCAGAGTGGAGACCAAATGACGAAACTGTCGTCCCCTCAGTCTGAATAGTTATGGTAACAGCATTAATTACGCATACTTTCTATAGTAGTGTTAATTACAGATATTTTCTATAGATTCACTGAATATCGCAAACACCCGAGTTTATTTTGGTTGAAATAGATATTGTAGTTCATTACAAAATATCAGGAAACTTGCGCTAACGTCCGCCGTTTATAAAATCAGTTAAGAAATTAAAATTTAATTAACACTGAAACAAAATACAATCCATCAGTTTCAGAAAGTGACAAACTGTTCAGCACAAAAATTGTTGCAATGTTCCTCATTATTTCATTTAATAATATTATCGCAGCAGAAGCTGAGTAGCACAGTCACCGTAGTGTGGTGGTTACGATACATGACCGTTGCATGGAGGGGCGTGAATACAAAAATTACCTGCAATGTAAAATTTTAATTTCTATATTCGGCTCGAGTACATTCTAGGAGTATCCACAAATGGCAAGAATCATTGTTCTGGAATGCTCTGTAGCTGTATATATACCGTTTGTGTTCTGGCCGGAGGCAGTTAACTCCGCGCTCTTTATTCAGCAGAATAAACCTTCGTTAAGAGAAGTTAATGTTCGTCATTCATCTACTTACACCTCCTTCTACGTGACATTATTCTGGCGGAGACGCTGGGTATCGGAACTTGTGATAGCGCACATTGACGACACAGTGGGTCCCATCAGGCCACGATAGGGCCGCCGTTTACGTGGCGAGAAACCCGAGTTCGAGCCATATTCAACAAATCGCAAACTATAGGAGAAAGAAGAAGAAGAGGGCGTTACGATGATAGTAACTGCGTGCCACCACATGAGACATCCTTCCGGGTTCTCTGGTGACGGTGGCCAAGATCTAAACAAGTGGCTGAAGGTATATGAGCGTATAGCCAAATTTAACAAACGGGATGAGACCGTGTGTTTGACTAACGTATTTTTCTACTTGGAGGGCACTGCCAAGCAATGATATGAGAAAAACGAGGAGAAGTTCACAAGCTGGGAACTATTCCGGGTGGAGCTGCGCAAGTACTTCGGTGACACACAACGACAGATGTGCAAGGCTGAAGATAAATTAAAGTGCAGGGCACAGCGTCCAAGAGAAAGTACAGCATCCTACATTCAAGACGTCTTGGAGCTGTGTAAAACAGTTTATCCTAGAATGAAGAGTTTCGATAACAGACGACTTCATAAAATGGTGCCAGTATATCGAGACAATGCATCAAAAAAGAATTACACGCAAGAAGTTAAACGGCTTCCAAACGTCATATCGATGTCTGTGATGGAGGAAGGAACTGATTTCACAGGTGTTCTTCGTTAGATAATGAGAGAGGAAGTTCAGAAGGCACTTGGATTGAACGGCGAGCATAAAAGCGAGGCGCTTCAAGAGGTCATAAGGGAGGAAGTGGAACAGACATTGAACGCAATCTCTCGTCCATCACTTCCCTTTAAAACGGTGAAAACGTCGAGACCCAGGCGAAGTTAAGTTCGTACAATGCCGCATAAGGAACCTGTTTGGGCACCAAGGAAGACTGACGTCTGGAGGACCCAGATTAACCAACCAGTGTGATTCCTCTACGGATGACGGGGACATGTGGTGCGCTATTGTCGAGAAAGGCGGCGGATATTTGATGACGCCCGCTCCAAAAGACAGCAGACCGACCTTAGCCGACGCCAACTCCGGGACGACGGAGATGAACAAGAAGATGTGGGTGCAGGTCGACGTGTGTCACCATCGCCGCAAGCTAGCCAATGTAGAGGACGATCCCCAACACGCCGATCAAGGTCTCCATCGCCGTTTAGAAGCTCCAGCCGATCACCTAGCCATCGCAACTTGGAAAAATAAAGGGTGCGACCGTCCTAGGAGGTGAGGCCCCTGAAGAGAAAAATACTCCGCCGTCGATCACTACAAGGATGATAGGAAACTACGTCGATATCCTCATAAAATGCCGACCAGCCCAAGCTCTTGTAGACTCTGGAGCATCATATTCAATCATTTCGGAGAAGTACCGTCGCCAATTGCACAAAACAGTATTCGTCGACAGCAAAACATCTCTGCTGAAGGTGACTAATAGGAAATATGTAAAACCTACAGGAAGATGTGTCATTCGTGTGGGTATAAGGGGCCATACACAACCCTTAGAATTCATCGTCTTACAAGGGAGCAGTCATGACGTCATTCTCCGATGGGACTATTTTGAAAGCTTCTCAGGCAATTATAAATTGTGGTCGCTCGAAGATTATACTAGAAGAGATGAGATACTGTGGACAGGAAGATGCGCATCTGAGTGTGTGGAGACTATGTGTGCTGGATGAAGTGATGATTCCTGCAGTCAGCACTAGAAAGGTAACTGTCATGTTTCATACCATGCAGCAACCCATAGATCTTGTAGTGGAATGTAAGAGAAGCATACCACTGAAGAATAACTTGGTCATCCCAGCATCTGTCGTCTCGTTTAAGAACGGTTTCGGTGAACTGTGGATAGTTAACTGTCGCCGAGAGCAGCAGATCCTTCCAAGACGCATGTGCGTAGCAAATGCTGAGCCGTTAATTGCAGAACAGGTGAGCGTCGTAGAAATTTCCCATGCCGAGTCTGTGAGCGAAATTAGTGCTATCACTACGGGACGAGATCTTCTATCTCGACTATCACCAGATCTCACTAAGGAACAACAGAAGAAGCTACTTGCCATTCTTAAAGAGTTCTCTGAATGCTTCAATCCGCAGGTGAAGAGCAAATTAGACAAATCGATGGTGAAGCACCGGATTGGCACTGGAGACCATCAACCAGTAAGCCAGAAAGTATACCGTCGAATAATTCGCGACGAGGTGGAGAAAATGATGAAGAATGACATCATTCAGCCTTCTCAGAGCACGTGGTCGTCACCAGTGTTTCTCGTCAGGAAGAAGGATGGCAATTGGCGCTTTTGTGTTGATTACAGAAAGCTTAATAAGATAACTAAAAAGGACGCTTACCCTCTTCCACGAATTGACGATACGCTGTATTGTCTGGAGGAGGTTAAGTTTTTCTGAACCATGGACATGTACTAGGGATACTGGCAAATCAAAGTACATGAGGCTGATAGTGAGAAAGCTGCATTCGTCACCCCTGAGGGCCTGTGTGAGTTTAAGGTAATGCCGTTTGCTTTGTGTAATGCACCAGCAACTTTGGAACCGATGATGGATAATCTTCTAAGTCACCTGAAGTGGATGATGTGTCTTTGTTATTTAGATAACATTATAGTGGTCTCAGAGACATTTGATGAACACATAAAAAAACTGAGGGCCGTTCTTAAGTGTCTGTAACAAGCCGGGCTGAAACTTAATCCAAGATAGTGTCTCATTGGAGCAAAAGAAATCAAAATACTTGGACACCTTGTGTCAAACGAAGGCACGCGGCCGGACCCAGAAAAGGTGAGATTTATAACTGAATTTCCTACTCCTAAAATTATTAGAGATGTGGGAAGCTTCTTCGGATTATGTTCTTGTTACTGTCGTTTTATCAAAGACTTTTGTATCAAAGCAAGGCCATTCCAAGAATTGTTGAAAGCCTATGCTTTATTTATCTGGTGTGTTGCTGAACAAGATTCTTTCGATGTGCTGCGAAAAACTCTGACGACTGACCCTGTACTTGGTCTGTATGATGAGATAGCACCTACAGAACTACGCACAGATGCCAGTTGGTATGGGATCGGTGCTCTTCTGGTGCAGATTTCGGATGGAAAAGAGAAGGTTATAGCCTATGCTTCTAGGACACTTACAAAAGCCGAGAGAAACTAAACTACAGAAAGAGAATGTCTTGCTGTGATCTGGGCCATGTGCAAATTTCGACAGTATCTCTATGGAAGACCATTCACAGTTGTTACAGACCATCATTCACTTTGTAACCTCCCTGTAACAAATATAATTATGTATGGCACTGACATTTAGTGTAACCTAGCAACAGTTTATTATTCCGTAACCTACCAATAGTAAAAAATATAACATTGACATTTAGTGTAACCTCCCCACAAAATAAATTCCGTAAACTACCAATAATAAAATGTGGCTAATCTCTAAACTGGTAAATTTTGGACGTCAGCAGTGCTGCGTCATGGCCCTGAAAGATCATACTGAATAAATTGAAAATTCTTGCCTCAATGAAGTCGCCGGATAACGTGTATATATCTGATCCTATATGAAACTAAACTTTTCTGGCACACCCCAGTGCAATGCTGGCCGATAGATTTGTCATGTATAAAAGGAAACAACTGATTTTTCTTTACAATAATCGGGATGACCATGGATTGGAGGAATTAGTAAATTCTTTAAATTGAGATGAATGATTGTCAAAAGTTAATTTTTATAAAAAAGATTATTATTAAGAGATTTTTTTAAACACTTTCTTGGGACTTGATATGACAATACTACATATGCGCGAGGCTGCTTTTTTACCTTACATTATATCGCTCAGACTCCGCCATCGCTCCCCACGACTGGCCCAGCCAACTCGATACACACGACAGTTCGCTAGCAACTACTTACTCCTACTGACACACAGTTCCTACTGCATACAACACTGCTCTTGGTCTGAGATTCTCTTATAGCTTACATATCGCAGGCAGCGCGTGAGCAATCCATCGAAATTACATCTGCTCGAGTGCGATAGCAACAAATTCCTTAATCATGGACCTCTTATATAACCCTCTACTGGGGAGGGGCAAAAATTTGGCAGCGATGGTGAGTCAATTGGACTTGCCATGAGTAACAAATTTCTCTATGATCTATTTAGTTTACTAAGTCTACAGTAACAGAGTATATACATGTATATATAACATTATTGATAAATAATATAGGTACAGAATATACACTCCTGGAAATTGAAATAAGAACACCGTGAATTCATTGTCCCAGGAAGGGGAAACTTTATTGACACATTCCTGGGGTCAGATACATCACATGATCACACTGACAGAACCACAGGCACATAGACACAGGCAACAGAGCATGCACAATGTCGGCACTAGTACAGTGTATATCCACCTTTCGCAGCAATGCAGGCTGCTATTCTCCCATGGAGACGATCGTAGAGATGCTGGATGTAGTCCTGTGGAACGGCTTGCCATGCCATTTCCACCTGGCGCCTCAGTTGGACCAGCGTTCGTGCTGGACGTGCAGACCGCGTGAGACGACGCTTCATCCAGTCCCAAACATGCTCAATGGGGGACAGATCCGGAGATCTTGCTGGCCAGGGTAGTTGACTTACACCTTCTAGAGCACGTTGGGTGGCACGGGATACATGCGGACGTGCATTGTCCTGTTGGAACAGCAAGCTCCCTTGTCGGTCTAGGAATGCTAGAACGATGGGTTCGATGACGGTTTGGATGTACCGTGCACTATTCAGTGTCCCCTCGACGATCACCAGTGGTGTACGGCCAGTGTAGGGGATCGCTCCCCACACCATGATGCCGGGTGTTGGCCCTGTGTGCCTCGGTCGTATGCAGTCCTGATTGTGGCGCTCACCTGCACGGCGCCAAACACGCATACGACCATCATTGGCACCAAGGCAGAAGCGACTCTCATCGCTGAAGACGACACGTCTCCATTCGTCCCTCCATTCACGCCTGTCGCGACACCAGTGGAGGCGGGCTGCACGATGTTGGGGCGTGAGCGGAAGACGGCCTAACGGTGTGCGGCACCGTAGCCCAGCTTCATGGAGACGGTTGCGAATGGTCCTCGCCGATACCCCAGGAGCAACAGTGTCCCTAATTTGCTGGGAAGTGGCGGTGCGGTACCCTACGGCACTGCGTAGGATCCTACGGTCTTGGCGTGCATCCGTGCGTCGCTGCGGTCCGGTCCCAGGTCGACGGGCACGTGCACCTTCCGCCGACCACTGGCGACAACATCGATGTACTGTGGAGACCTCACGCCCCCGTGTTGAGCAATTCGGCGGTACGTCCACCCGGCCTCCCGCATGCCCACTATACGCCCTCGCTCAAAGTCCGTCAACTGCACATACGGTTCACGTCCACGCTGTCGCGGCATGCTACCAGTGTTAAAGACTGCGATGGAGCTCCGTATGCCACGGCAAACTGTCTGACACTGACGGCGGCGGTGCACAAATGCTGCGCAGCTAGCGCCATTCGACGGCCAACACCGCGGTTCCTCGTGTGTCCGCTGTGCCGTGCGTGTGATCATTGCTTGTACAGCCCTCTCGCAGTGTCCGGAGCAAGTATGGTGGGTCTGACACACCTGTGTCAATGTGTTCTTTTTTCCATTTCCAGGAGTGTATTAAGAAATGAAATAGAGTGCACACGCACTGAGTAAAAAATATATTAACAAATGTCATAAAGTGCACGTGCGCTGTAAAACTCTTTAGCATTTTTACATTAATTAAACGTATGAAGGAGTGAAATAAAGTGCACACGCACTGTAGAAGTCCTTAGCATATTTACATGAACTGAATACATTATAAAATGAAATAATGTGCACATGCACTGTATAAGTCTTTAGTATTTTTTTACAAGAACTGAATACATTAAGAAATGAAATAAAGTGCATGTGCACTGTAAAAGCCTTTAGCATATTTAGGACAACTGATCATATTAACAAATGAAATGGAGCGCATACGCACTGTATAAGTCTTTAGCATTTTTTACAAGAACTAAATACATTAAGAAATGAAATAAAGTACACACGCACTGTAAAAGTCTTTAACATGTTTAGGACAACTGATCATATTAACAAATGAAATGAAGTGCACACACACTGTAAAAGTCTTTAGCATATTTAGGACAACTGATCATATTAACAAATGAAATGGAGTGCACTGTATAAGTCTTTAGCATTTTTTACAAGAACTAAATACATTAAGAATTGAAATAAAGTGCACACGCACTGTAAAAGTCTTTATCATTTTTGCAAGAACTAAGAAAGGAATGGGAAGGATAGCACCATGGTTGTAGCACAGTGGGTTGCACGTAGCTGCACTGAAAGTCCATATCTTTCTACAGAAGCACAACACTAAATGAGACAATCTGAAGTTCTCTTCCCTGAAGTACGTTTCAGTGTAGCCAAGGCACTGAAATGTTGTATTAATATTCTATGTTATCATTTTGGTAGTACATTAGGTACACCAAACAGTAGGACCATAATGACATCTCCATCGTTCAAGGTGGTGGACAGCTTGATATGTCAACACCACATTCTGGTAGAGTCCATACTCTTACATCAACGTAGAAATAGTGCAAAAACCAAATATAGTGCTCCATGATCATGAGGATGGACAGGACACACGGATATTGCAGTAATTGCTGGTAATTAGGTCAGAAGGTGAAAGAGATTAAGTCTTATGCTAGTCATAATTCAGAATTGCACTACTGTATCAACCGATTTGAATAATTATGTGCACTCATTGGCTAGTTACTAAACATTTATGTGCTATGTGTGGGCTATTACAAACATTATTCATAAGTCATCTAATTACAGTAATTATTGTCATAGCATTTATGCATAAGTCATCTCATTACAGTAATCATTGGTATAGCATTTCTGCATAAGCATCTCAGTACAGTAATTATTACAGAAAATTATTCATAAGTCATCTAATTACAGCAATTATTGGCATCATAAGTCTTCTCATTACAGTAATTAGTGGCATAGCATTTACGCATAAGTCATCTCATTACAGTAATCATTGGCATCATATCTCATTGCAGTAATTATTGGCACTCATTGGCCAGTTGCAAAGCATTTTTTATGCATTATACAGAAGTCATCATTCAAAACAAGAGTTAATTGTTGGCATAGCATTTATGCAGAAGTCATCATATTACAATAATCATTGGTGTAGCGTTTATAGAGTATAACAAAATATTATTTACAGAAATTATTGGCACAGCATTTATGCATAAGTCATAATATACAGTAATCATTGGCATCGTAAGTCATCTCATTACAGTAATTATTAGTGTAGTATTTATGCATAAGTCATCTCGTTACAGTAATCATTGGCATAGCATTTATAGAGTATAACAAAATATTATTTATAGAAATTACTGGCATAACATTTATGCATAAGTCATCTAATTTCATTAATTATTACAGAACATTATTCATAAGCCATCTAATTACAGTAATTATTGGCGTCATAAGTCTTCTCATTACAGTAATTATTGGCACTCGTTGGCCAGTCACAAAGCATTTATTATGTATTATTCAGAAGTCATCATTCAAAACAAGAGTTATTGGGTGTAGCATCAAGCTGCTAGTGTTTATATCTATTACTCAAGGTCTGTAGTCCAATAATACATAGATATAATGGATTCAATAAATCAGAGAAATTTGCTTTATATTTAGGACTAGAAATATATCTTAAACTGGTAGCATTATTTAGTTGTATACTGGTAATAGTTGGGACTGGTAATAATTTTTTTTGTGCTAGCAATGCATTGCGTTGGGATCGATAGTCAATTGCTTGGGCATGCAAATATTTGCTTTTGACTTATTGCTGGAAATAAGGTTTAATAACGTCATTCGTGATGAGTCAGCTGTAGCAAGGTTATGAAACAAGTACAGTATATGTGATCACATTCATAATTGATAGACACAACTGGGTAAAAAAATGCAAGTACTAGAACATGTTTAATAACTAACTGCTTATAGGATATTAATATCATGAAAAGCTTCTCCTGGGAAAAAAATACACAACGAATTATTGACCTGAAAGAAAAAATGTATATTATGCTGAAAAGTAGTAAACTTCGAATTAACATGTAATGAAACGTGTACTCAATATGTATGTACTCTAGCTGTCTTTCCCAAAACCTTCAGTCATTATACTATGCGACATAAGAGATAATGTCAAAAGGACCTGCAGAAAATACTTAAATAACTACATAGCATCTCCTAACTAATACAAAATATACAAACCTCATCATTATCACCATCTGCGAAGAAAAACTTCATTATTCATATTACCATATTCTTCATATAACTATTCATCATCATTTATTATCATCTGCAAAAAAATAGACACTTCATTATTCATATTATCATTTACTTCATACAACTATTCGTAGTATAGAGTTTCTTACTTCTAGGATATTTCATCACTAAAATTAACGTGTGTAGTTCTGTCTGACAGCCTGCATCAATCGCCTCGTATTCTGAATGAAAAACAATTAGTTAAGACTGCTGTTATACGATGTGTATATTATATTCTTGTTAATGCTTGTTAATTCTGATCCATTTACTCTTCATAACAAAGTATTGCATTTTCTTTCGCTCATTCCGATGGTAAAATTTACATTTCATAGTAAACCACTGTGGTTGTATAATTTATTTCCTTTACATGCTATTGCTTTCTGAAAATGATGAATATAGATTAATATCTTGCATTTAATTCATATACCCATTAAATAAAAATTTGTTTCTATTGATATAACTAAGCATACAGCATAGCATGACAGAAAACGTATTATGTCAAAACCATTGAGAATTTTCAAATGCAAAAATGTACACACAGTATCATAATGTAGTAGAAAAAATGTAGAATAGTCAAGATATGGAGATATCATAAGGAAAAATGTCAAAGTCAACTGGTGTTTGTTATATCTTAAAGATTACATAGAGCACACAGACAAAAATTCTACTTTCGATAGGAAAACAATCATACATACACAAAAAAATGGAAAATGTGCATGGTCTGATATATAACGACAAGAAAAGCGACCTGCTAACCTTACCTTGCCGGGCACTTGCCAAGAAAAAATATGATCATCATCAGCAAGTAGTCACATATATATAATTGCATAAGTGAAAGTCATATAAAAATCAGGAAATGACATTACAGTGTGATAAATCATAAAGTATGTTCATTCATTAAAGGGTGTAATATTGGAAATATGGTGATTGCCCTTGCTTCTTCTGGTTCTCAGAGTTTCGACATGTACTACATTGGGGTGAGGAATGCTGCGAATTCTATATGGACCTGCATATAGAAGCTCAAATTTACTGCATCTATTTTTTCCTCTGTTGCATAAATAGTGTGTGCGTACTAATATTTTCTGTCCAATGTGAAAGTCACGGCGTGTACAAACCTGTTTTTGCTCTCTTCTCCGGCGCTCTGCCGCACGTTTGATGTTGTTCAGCGCAATGTCAATTATTTCATGGTGGCGTAGTCGACGAGATGTAGGAAAGGATACTAATTCTTTAATTTTGTTAGGTGGTTCAACATTTTTCAATCGGAGATAGCATAGTAGCTTCATTCGGTATGGAGTTAATTACATCCTGGAATGAGAGTATGTGTGTATCCCAATCAATATGCTTTTTATGGCAGTATATTCTACATAGTTTACCAATTTCTTTCATTAGTCGTTCACAAGGGTTTGAAGAAGCGTGATACTTGCATATATAGATCGGAAAAATGTTTCTAGCTCGTAACATAGTGTCCATATCGCAGATTGAAATTGTGGTCCATTGTCGGAAATTACTTTCAATACATGCCCTACATAAAATAGAAAATGTTTTACAAATGCATTCGAAATCGAGTTAGCAGTAGCTTTGCGTAACGGAGTGAAGGTAACAAATTTCGAAGTGAGTTCAACAGCGACAAAGATGTAACAAAAACCTCTATTAGTTCTGGGAATCGGACCAAAAATGTCTACAGCGGCCATGTGTCTCAATTTAACGGGTACAGTGGGATGTAACGGAGGAATATGTGAAGTCGTGTCTGATTTAGCTTTCTGGCAGATTTTAGATGACGGTAAAACTCGTCGAATACGTTTTTCCATGTTCGCAAAATAACAGTTCTGCCTCAGTTTAAGTCAACATTTTCTGGTTCCATAATGTGCGTAACTTAAATGAGTATACCAAATTAATTTGTTAACAAGTTCGTCACGAATACATAGTAACCAGTTGTTGCTGTCAGGGTGAGAGCGGCGAAACAGAATATTATTGCGTACAGTATAATGATTTCTAACGGTAACGTTATTCTTATCTTGCCAGAGGTGTTATACATTGTCTTTGCTCCGCTCTTGTGCTATGGCTCGTAATGACGACGAAATGAAATTTTGAAATGCTGCTTGTTTAATATACATGACGCTACAATTTGCTTGGCAGAAGTTGGTTGCGATGTCTTGCTGACTGTTGCTGAGAGAACTGGATAGTGCGTCTGCTACAATATTTTGTGTACCGGGAATGTGAACAATTGTAAAATCAAATTCCTGTAAATAAAGTTTCCATCTGCTTAACCTGACATATGTAAATTTAGCTGAAAGTAAAAACTGTATAGCTATATGATCTGTGTAGAGGGTAGTAGGTCTTCCATAAAGAAAACCCCTAAGTCTCGTAAATGCCCATACAACACATAATGTTTCAAGTTCTGTAACAGAATAATTGCGTTCAGCAGGTGACAGAATGCGACTAGCAAAAGCGATGTTTTAATTACTGTATTACCGTCTGCTTCAAATTCCTGAAAAATGTGTACGCCTAAAGTTGTGTTAGAACTGTCGGTGGCAATGGAAAAATTTCTGGTAGGATCTGGGTGTGATAAAAGTGGTGCATTCAACAAGGCATGTTTCAAATTAACAAACTCAGACTGTGCTTGGCTATCCCAGTACCAAATAGCATTTTTACCCGTCAGTTGGCATAATCTAGGGGTGTCTAAAGCAGAGTAATGAATAAATTTACGGAAAGCCCAGAAAGCTACGTAGTTGTTTCTTCGTCATTGGAACAGTAATGTCACGCAAAGCTTGAAGTTTTTCCGGGTCAGGCGCAATGCCTTCTGCTGAAATTACATGTCCAAGAAATTTTATGGAAGTTTTGCCAAAGTGTGATTTGCTAAGATTAACTGTGAGTCCTTGTGCACGAAAAGTTTGCACAGTTGTTCAAGAATCAAATTGTGTTCAGACAAGTTAGCTTCTGCGATAAGGATGTCGTCTACATACGTTGTGATTCTGTCTTTAAGTTCTGTCGGAAGTATAGTATTTAAACCGCGAATAAATGCTGCTGAAGAAATTGTTAAACCGAACGGTAATCTGCAAAATTGATAACAATCACCAAAACAGAGAAATGCTGTGTACTTTCTGCAGTTCGGATGGAGCTGAATTTGCCAAAATCCCGATTTTAAATCTAATGTGGAATAAATAGCAGTACCATGATATTTCTGTAGAAGTTCTTCTAGTGTCTGTGGGCGATCTGTTTCATTAATAATAATGTCATTGACATGACGCGAATCAAGCACGAGGCGAAGTGATCTATCCTTCATCTTAACAATATGGAGTGGGTTTATGTAGGGACTGACTGCCGGTTCAATAATACCTTGGTCCAGCATAGCTTGCAATTCTTTCTTAACTTGTTCTCTGTGAATATACGGAATGGGATAATGTTTGGCATTAAATGTGTCGTGCTGTTTAACTTGAAATTCATACATGAAACCGGACATGGTATCAGGGATGTTGTCAAAAACTGGAGCTTGCTGTAAAAAAATATTGCGTAGTTGAGTACGTTCGTCGTCTGTATTTGCACTGCTCTGTTTTACTATCTCATAAATCATTAGCATAACGTCGTAGTCGGCTTCGTCTGGTGTATTGTAGTTTTGTGTACGTACGTATCTGTGAACAATGTGGAATGACAGTCCATGTTACGCGATGTCGAAATGACCTATGTTCGATTAATTGATTGTTCTTCTGCAGATAAAGCGTGCTGAAATTCTAATGTTAGTTGTACATTTTCATCCTTTAACATTAAATAGGAATTTTGAAAGTCAATAACTGCGTCGTGTTGTACCAAAAAACTCGTACCTAAAATAACGTCTGTTGTCAATAAGGGAACAAACCAAACATTTGAATGGAACGTATGACCTGCAATACAAAATGATAACTGTGTCTGTAATTTTACATCTACTCCTTTACTAGATACTGCTCCTTTTACTTTAGTTTTGCCTAATGGTAACGTAGGATAAATATTCTCTTTGTTACATTCGTTGAAGGTTTCTTCATTTATAACTGACATAGTTGATCCAGAATCGATTACTGCTGAAAATGTGGATGATCCAATCTTTACTGCAATGACAAGGTGGGAAATGGTTTTTAGATAACTGGTTTTTCATGCAAAAGAGTGTCTCAGATATCGTCAAAAGTAATAACATTTTCGTGAACAACATTCTGCATGTCAAAAGTAGTGCTTACGTTGTTGGAAGATGCAACCTGTACTGTATCTAGTCAAATTCTTTTTGACGTGCTGTTATATGCGGGAGGATGCTGTGGCATTTCAACTATTTGTACTATTCTGCTATTTCGTCCTGACGCATTAGGTTCGGGATGGTGCCTATTGTCTGGTTCATTCATGATAATCTGTTGTGGCGGATGATTCTGCTGCTGGTAAGACCTACTGTTATTAAATGTACGCTGAAAACTGTGCTCTTTACTTTTACATCTGTCATAATAATCATTGCTATACGGCACGTTGCGATACGAATTGAAATGATGTGTTTCCTGTACCAATAGATTTCCTTGTTGCAGTGCGTTACTGTTTGGTGGAGGCGACGCTATACGTGTAGGCGGCGAAACATTAAAGCTTGATTGACCTTGCGCGTTGCATTTTTGGCTAGGTATGCTAGCCGACTGTTTTTGTTGATGTTGTGGAGAAAAGCCTCTGTTGTTGCCAAACTGTCTTTGCTGTTGCTGATAACTATGGGATACTGATAATTAAAATTTTGCTTGTTATGAAAGTTCTGGTGGTTGTCATACCTGAACCGTCTATCACCTTTGCTATTAAAATAGAGTGGCTGATCGTAATTGCCGTATGCTTGTTGGCCTTGGTTATGATGTGAAAAATTTTTGTGTATGAAGGAATAGTCTGATTGCTGGAATTCCAAAAGCTGTAACAGATCTCTAAATGCCGAAATATTTTCTTTCTGCTGTCCTGTTAAAAGTGATACTCTTAACGATCGTGGTAATTTAGAAATACATGAAACTTCCTGGCAGATTAAAACTGTGTGCACCGACCGAGACTCGAACTCGGGACCTTTGCCTTTCGCGGGCAAGTGCTCTACCATCTGAGCTACCGAAGCACGACTCGCGCCGCGTCCCCACAGCTTTAGTTCTGCCAGTATATCGTCTCCTACCTTCCAAACTTTACAGAAGCTCTCCTGCGAACCTGCAGGGGCAGGTCCGGCCGCCTTGATGCATGTCTCATTACGTACGACACCACATTGGGCGACCTGTGCGCCGGATGGGGATGAAATGATCATGAACACTACACACAACACCCAGTCCCTGAGCAGAGAAAATGCCCGACCCAGCCGGTAATCATACCCGGGCACGTAGGAAGTCAATCCGTCACGCTGACCACTCAGTTATCGGGGCGGACAAATGTTCTACAGAAATTCCATGAAACACCTGAGGCCTGACATTTAGGATTTATTAAGACATACGTTAGGACCCGCAAGAGATTTTTCTTGCCAGATTTATTTAGGAGTGTTCGTCACTATGTGTCGCACTGTCGAGAGTGCCAGAAGAGAAACGCAGTTCCTGAGAAACCACCTTTTCTCATACCAATTCCACCAACCGAAACGCCTTTCCAGCATGTTGGGATTGACCTCCTCGGACGATTTACAACGTCTGCTAGTGGCAACAGATGGAATATTGATTGCACTTATTATCTGACACGCTATGCCATTACAAAAGCCGTGAAAAAAGCCGAAGCATTCGAGGTAGCCAAATTCATCGTAGATGATATTGTATTAAAACACGGTGCCCCAAGGTCCTTAATTACGGATCGAGGGAAAGTTTTTCAATCGAATCATGTGACAGAGATAAGCCGTCGGGGAAACATTACTCAGTACATGACGACCGACTACCATCGGAAACTAACGGGCTTAAACTAACGGGCTTACTGAACGCCTTAATAAGACCTTGGCCGATATCTTATCAATGTTCGTCAGTGTTGAGCAGAGCAACTGGGATGAGGTGCTACGTTTCGTGACGTTTGCCTACAACACCGCCAAACAAGACACCACACGATTTAGGCCTTTTTTCCTGGTGCATGGGCGTGAGGCGAAGATGACGATGGAAACTATGTTTCCGTTACATACTGATGACGTGGACGACGACTACATCAACCAAGTGTTAACCAAAGCTGAGGAAGCTCGGCAGTTAGCTCGACTCCGCACGCTGCAGGCTCAAGAAAACGATCGCCGAAGGTATGACGCGAGTCACCGCCCTGTTGTCTACCAGCCTGATGACCTTGTCTCGATCTTCTCTACTGTTCGGAAGTTTGGTCTCTCTAGAAGCTCCTCAGCGGCTACTTTGGACCATATAAGGTTGAGAGACAGTTGTCTGACGTTACTTACGAAGAAATTCGAATCTCCAGCGACAGGCAACAAGCGGAAAGGTGACGAAGAGCGTAGCGGAAAAGAAGTTCTAAGAAGATCACCGCCAGGGCGAGAATCATTCACCGGGAGTCGAAGTATGCAGGACCGATGACTCGTCCCCGGATAAGGACGACGTAACACCTAGACAGTTTTCTCTTATGGAGGGAGCAATATCACAGAAGAAGCAGAGTAGCGCCGTGCTGTAGTAGTTCTGATACTAAACAGTTGCCTGAAGGGTCATGAGTTCAAAACTCACGTAGACTGTACAATTTTAATTCATATATTCGGTTCTAGTACATTCTAGAAGTATCCACAAATGTCAAGAATCATTGTACTGTAATGTTCTACACACACACACACACACAGATATATATATATATATATGTGTGTGTGTGTGTGTGTGTGTGTGTGTGTGTGTGTGTGTACTGGCCGGAGGCAGTTCGCACCGCTCTCTTGTTTGTGCAAGTGCTGAATAAACCTTCGTTAAGCGGAGTTAGTGTTCGTCATTCATCTAATTACACCTTCTTCTACGTGACACTGTTTCGACTTAAACACTACCTTAATTCGGCGTGGCATCAAAACTATCATATTTTGGAGATCTTCTGATTTAACCACTCGAAACCGTCAATTCATGATGGCTTCTTGCAGCTCCTCTCGTTACCGGGATTTAGTCGTGCTTAAGTTTCAGCCTTGAGGTCGGTACTGTTACTATGCCGGCTGGCCGCTGTGGCCGAGCGGTTCTAGGCGCTTCAGTCCGGAACCGCGCTGCTGCTATGGTGGCAGGTTCAAATCCTACCTCTGGAATGGATGTGTGTGATGTCCTTAGGTTACTTAGGTTTAAGTAGTTCTAAGTCTAGTGCACTGATGACCTCAGATGTTCAGTCCCATAGTGCTTAGAGCCATTTGAACCACTTGGTTAAATGCCGAGTCAGCAGACTAATGCAACGATCAGGAATCATTTGTTATAGATTCTAGCTCTCTGCGACGTAGGGCACAGTCTTACCGAAAGATGCTCTAATAGTAGTTACCGTGAAACAAATCAGTGACCGGGGGCAGCAGTTTTAATACTGAGACTTCTTCTCGGCACTTTTCAGATTAATGTTGCCCTGTGTAGTACTTAGGGATGCCTAATGCCACGTTTTGCCATGCAGCCTCTTATCATGATACTGATGAGATGGTTCATAGTGGTAGTGGTGCACTCAGACAACAAGTTTTCGTCTGGTAGATGACAAACGAAGTTAATTACATCGCTTCCAAAGTTGTTGATCGTAGCCTCGTCACAGTAAGTGACCGCAGCTCAATATTCTTGCCATGGCTCTCCCTGTGTTCTAAAACCTCTTGCATTCGTTTTTCCATTCGCATTTTATTCAGATATGGCTTTTTTCTTGGAGTTATCACTCACATTTTTTTCAGTAATTTCATGTTATATAAATGGAAGAACGGTACTGAGGCTTGCCGATGACTTGCGTAGTCGGATATTCCACAGCGTAAATTTATGGCAACTATAAAAAATATTCTATAAATTTAAGGCTGTTTCTATGTCCGATTTCCGCAGGTCACAATGTTTTTCTCCGTTCCATAAGAAACTTCCGTCACTGACATCCTCAGGATGCCATTTACATTTTTACGCCGTCAGAGAAACACTGCAGAGTCTACGGCAGTCTTGATCGGCCAATATTGGTTTTCTGCCGGTTCTCCGACCAGTTTTGGTAGATACTGTTCTTCGTGCTGCTTGCAGAATTTCTTCACACAGAACTTCATCGCGTCTCCACCAAACCATTTTATTGTTTCTCTGTTAGTATAATGTTCATCACGAGATGTTATTACCTTACTCCTTTGTACTCGGTTTCCAGACAGCACGTTTAGGCACGGGAGACATTGTTTTAGATGCTGTCTTCTGTCTCAACTCAGCTCAATTTACAGAAATCTTACACTTCAACGTGTACCAAAGATCGATAGTGGGAGCAGGAAATTGGTTGATAAAGTGGAGAAACAGTTATGTATTATAGAGGGCAACTCATCACTTAAAATATTAAAGTTAATAAAAATTCAAAATGTATATAATTCCCAGAAGCAGTAATTAAATGATAAAGCATTTACAATGAATAGCTTGTTTCACATACTTGAAAGAATGTTTGCTTACGGGCTCTAGTCAGCGAATACATAGGGTCGTCTATGGTCGCTCACAAATTATGTAAAACAGGTACTGTGATGTCCGCAAAATAAATCAAATGAAGTAGAATAACTCATTGTTCACATGTGTAACAAAATTCTTACTACTCACATAATAAAAGCAGCTCATATCTTAATAACGTACCGCAGGTTCGGAGTATGGAGGAAAGTTAGCACTGTAGTGAAAAAACAGAAACATCTGAATGGATTATTAACGTCTGCAGGAGAAAATGACTGCAAAGAGGTGCCCTAGCAGCTCAGAGTTAAAACAAAATAACACTACATGCAATAACTATCACGTTGAGCTCCACTTAACTTTCAAACCATCAAGGCAAAATCGTATATCATATAACCTGTGACAACGTATTTAGCAACAACACCAGGTACGTTTTAATTTAATGACTAAAGACTAGTATAACGCTCCCTGGCCATCCATGTGGTTCAGAATTTTAGATACAATAGAACACTACGAAAGGGCCATGTCCCGTTCACACACCACGCCCACAGTAGCAACGATCTCCATCATCACAGTCTCGAAAACCTTTGTAGTGGCGCCCATAATGGCTATAGCTTAGTCGGGATGGCGCTGGCTGCGATCAGAACTAGATGACTTGTCCGAGCCAAAACACCAGTAGTGTAAAAACGAACCATAGGAACACACTGGCAGTTTCAGTTCTTCGAGCTGCAGGAAGACGACCCACTGGAAACAGTCAACAATGAAGGGGTGTACAGTAGATAACACTGAGAATGTCCAAGTCGCATTGTACTGGGTGTTCGGAAATTTCCGTTACAAACTTGTTCAATAGACGAGATTGGTTTTCACGCTAGTGAAGATGAAAAAGAGCTGATAGCTTCTCAGGCGTGCATTTTAGAGCCCATGTTTACTAGACATTCTTTCCTGTTTTCGTCCTTACTACCAGCTCTAGATTTTGCATACCCTACATTCTTAAGAGTGGCAACGGCCTTGCCGCATTGGATACACCGGTTCCCGTGAGATCACCGAAGTTAAGCGCTGTCGGGCGTGGCCGGCACTTGGATGGGTGACCATTCAGCCGCCATACGCTGTTGCCATTTTTCGGGGTGCACTCAGCCTCATGATGCCAATTGAGGAGCTACTCGACCGAATAGTAGCGGCTCCGGCCAAAGAAAACCATAATAACGACCGGGAGAGCGGTGTGCTGACCACACGCCCCTCCTATCCGCATCCTCAACTGAGGATGACACGGCGGTCGGATGGTCCCGATGGGCCACTTGTGGCCTGAAGACGGAGTGCTATAAATTCTTAAGAGTAACAGTACTGGTACATGCATTCCACTGCACAGGTATTAGAATGATTTTCGCTTTTAGTATTCGATTCGTTCGTTTCCGAACCAGCAATCCTTACCTTAAACGATTCATTTATCCGTCTCCACCATCCTTGAAAATCACGGAATCACCCTGTATATACATACATTTACAGGTACCGGCGCCTTTAGCTTTGACTCTCTGTAGCGCAGTTACATGACGTTTCCGGACATGGGTTTCTATTCAAAATATTGTGGACGCACTCCCCTCTACAAGTCCTACACGTTTGTAACTGGAATTTCCGTACACCCTGTATATTTGGCTGAGATCAGCGCATCTATCGACAACACATTCCCTCTTGTGATTTCAAATTATCTATAATGAATGCCCCAAGGTTTAGGTGAGAAGCTAGGTTTGGAACATTCACAGCTCCGGAAGGCTGTCCGATTTCAGGGACAGACGAAAAGAATGCCGTCGTAAGCAGTCACATTGTTACTCCGTCCAATTTCATGTTCAGTACACTAACACTCGGAACGCACAGCGCCAACTCCCGCAGTCAGCTTACGATCACTCAGGTCCGTTCTGTTCGCTGACTAGCAGCTGACTCCCTTCGCGGCCGCTCCGGCCTAGCCTCTCGGCTTCGGTACTCGTGGAGCCAAAGACCACGCGGCTGGCGTGAACGACAATGTGTCGTGAAACGCCACAAATTACAATAATGTGTTGTTGAATAGTACATTACACAAGTGATCAGAACTCTCAGTGGAAACTCAATAGCAATAAACACTCACTTTCTAATAAGTCGGAACGAAACCAGTGACAAACGTGTTTTGCTGCTGCACAACCATACAAAATAGCGACGTTTTTAAATCAATGTCAGTTAAGTCCATTTACGTTTAATAAAATTATAACGTCCCCATTTTCTAAAAAATTATGAGCATTTTTCTAAAAATGACAGTACAAACCGTAAACAAAAAATAGAAGTGTAATTCATTGATTAAGTTTACCAGAACTCGCGTAAATCTCGCAACAACAAAATAAACGAACTTTTCAATAAAATGTCCATAATTAACGACAATACTGTAGACGAATGCGGCAGATTAATTAGTATTACACTGAGAACTCTTCAACTAATAATTATTGTTTCTAAGTTTTATTAGACAAAGCAGACAATGTTTGCACTTCATTAAAACGTCCCACGAAATTTTACGTAGCCTTTGCCATTTCATTGTTGTCATTAAACAGTCAATGAGCACGGAGCGCAATGTGGAAATTTCTCAAATGCTTCAAATGGTTCTGAGCACTATTGGACTTAACATCTGAGTTCATCAGTCCCCTAGACTTAGAACTACTTAAACCTAACTAACCTAAGGACATCACACACATCCATGCCCGAGGCAGGATCCGAAACTGCGACCGTAGCAGCAGCGCGCTTCCGGACTGAAGCGCCTAGAACCGCTCGGCCACAACGGCTAGGGGAAGTTTCTCATTTCTACCAAGGCCAAGCCCATAGATTGCTTTATTTACCTTAACTTTCCTACGATATCAAGTGGATAGTATGTGTCTGAATCGTGTGGCTGACTGTGACATGTGATTTTACACTAGATCGCATGTGATGAATGGGGACATGATTTAAAAGAGAATAACTGTTTATTTATAGTGTATTCAGGCAGGACGATTTCTTTCATTAACATTGTGAACACATCATTACCACTATATGGACGGAGGAATATACTGGTATAAGATGTCACATCCCTTCATTTCAAGGTTTTAACCTGGAGCAATGGCAGAAGATTTGGTAACTTAGCATCTGACGTGTAGTTAGTTGGACTGTTGTCTCTGTGAGTCTCAACCAACGTTTCGAAATACTTTATTATCATTTCCCTTGATCAAATACTCGATCAATGACGCCTGCATAACAACTGCAATCGAGATTCAGCATATCCAGTGACTGTTCCTTTTTACTGCTTTCTTTTCATTTCTCTTTTTCGGTATTGTGAAGAGATAACACAGCCTAAAAGCTCGCCATCAAAAGATAATAGCCCTTTTAAAAGAAGCTATCTACCATAAAAATGTTTAGAGGTGAGGCTAAGAACCCTGGTACGCGATTCACACCTGGGTTATAAATTCAAGTATTGCTCGAAGAAACCAGTGATACTGAGATGACTTCTGAGTTTTAGAAAGATAGGATGTCTGTGTGCGTGTATGGGGAGACAGAGATTGTAATGAAAAACGGGGGCTGAAATAAGGCAGGCATCGGAATCTACTCTCATGGGCAACAGCTTCAAAGACAACTACATAGATGGGTATTTATGTTGTCCCTAGCCTAAGTTAGTTTAAGTTAGATTCAGTAGTGTGTAAGCCTAGGAACCGATGACCTCAATAGTTTGGTCCCATAGGAACTTACCACAAATTTACAAAATTTCCAACTACATCGTTGCCTATAATATCACATTAATTCCTGATAATAGTGTCGCATCATGTAAGAATCTGCACGAGGTAACGGCCGTGTTGAGAAGCCATTATAATCACTGAACCACTGCTCTCATATCAGTGAGAGTAGTTTGGATCGTAAATATTTCTGTCGTTATCGTGCCAGTTGTTCTCGGGTGGACTATCAGGTATATAGAGAGAACACCCCAATTTCCTTGCAGTGCCATTCGAACTGAGCACCCTGGTAATGCATTGTCTTGTAGAACCTACAAGACTCCAGCATAGTGCTATTGGCTAACAGACGCTAGCACGTAATCGTAATTGAATAAAACTGTGATGCAATAGCTTAGATTCGTATTGGATGAATAACATACAACGATAATGTCAATTCTATTTGACGACGATCATATTATGTCCCGAATTATAAGAAATTTACGCACCCCTACTTTATTTTCACAGACGTGTCCATCCATCAGTACTTCATTAATTGGGGAATCAACGCCTCTTCATCGATATTTATCTGCACACATCACTAGACAGAGAAGTAAATAGATAAACGCTCTGCGTGGATTTTCGAGGTTCATTAATTGCATGTTATTTCGACAAATTGAGCAGCAGGAGCAGTAAATTGAAACTGTTTCGAGACTGTGGACAGCGTGTATTTGACTTCCAGATTTTATTACTCCCTATTAATTCCTTCAAAGCAATTGCCTGGTGATAAATTATTACTGCCAACAGTTTTTATGCCGATGTAGCACATTTTTACCTCTATTTTCATTTAAATTCTCTTCATTCCTTTCAGTACAATAGTTTGTAATACATATTTCTCTTTTTATACTGACTATTTTACGCACAAGTAAATCAACTACCTTAACTCAAACACCAAGCTAACAGCCTGGAAAGAATATAACGTGTATCCATGTATGGTTTATGCTTACAGGAAACTTATTTGCTCAGTCAGTCTGAGATAATGCGATCTTTCTGCTGAATGTATTCGGTCTTTTAGTATTTTTGTGCTGTACTCCATAGGCGTATATGGGCAACAAGTGAAGCATTTGTATCAAGAGAGATGAGAAAACCAGCTTAATAGCAACACCACAGGTCATCAATCGGTCTGGTGCATCCAGGGTCAGCAAACGTTTGAGCTATACAGCAGCACACAGGTACATAGATGTATCTGTAAATCATCCACATTATTTTCCGGTCGAAACGCCAGTATTTCCTATCTGTCCTAGAAATAACTTGTGTAACACGGCTTTTTACATAACTCCACTAGGTTCATACCTAGTTTTCCTATGTCGATTTTTCACTTGATTTCAATGCTGCGTGCCAGATATTAAGTTCCATGTTACTGCTCGATGTCCATACATCCTTTTAGTGGATGAAAGTTTCCTTTAAAGCGTGTATTGGTGTATACTATTCTCCTCTCTTCTTCCACTTTTCATATATAGCTAAATTCCTTTCATTTCTACTAGTGTGCCTTCCATTTTCTGGCGTTTTATTTTATTAAAAGTTCTCGGGTTTTCTTTCTTTATCAGATCGAATTACCGAAGATACATGTTCCATTAATACATGTTCCATTAATTATTTATTGTAATTTCTCTTCTTTAGTGCTAGAAGGACTGTCGTTTCAATGAACTTTGACACGGTTATAAGCGAAACAATAGTCGTGGTAAGCTGCAGTCATGGTTTTCAATATTTTTTTTCCTTTTCTCCAAGTACATGAAATATTTGTTCAGGAATACTTTGGTGCACATGTCTCGTATTTCAAAACAGCTTTTAGTGGTTGTGTTCCACAACTTTGTTAAGTGGTAGGAATGACGTAGCGAAACACGTGAAGCTGCTGCGTAATTTGTTTCTAATTGTAAACCCTTTTTCAATCTACATCTACGTCCATACTCCGCAAACCACCTGACGATGTGTGACGGAGGGTACCTTGAGTATCTCTATCGGTTCTCCCTTCTATTCCAGTCTCGTATTGGTCGTGGAAAGAAGGATTGTCGGTATGCTTCTGTGTGGACTCTAATCTCTCTGATTTTATCCTCATGGTCTCTTCGCGAGATATACGTAGGAGGGAGCAATATACTGCTTGATTCTTCGGTGAAGGTATGTTCTCGAAACTTTAACAAAAGCCCGTACCGAGCTACTGAGCGTCTCCCCTGCAGAGTCTTCCACTGGAGTTTATCTATCATCTCCGTAACGCTTTCGCGATTACTAAATGATCCTGTAACGAAGCGCGCTGCTCTCTGTTGGATCTTCTCTTTCTATCAACCCTATCTGGTACGGATCCCACACTGCTGAGCAGTATTCAAGCAGTGGGCGAACAAGCGTACTGTAACCTACTTCCTTGGTTTTCGGATTGCATTTCCTTAGCATTCTTCCAATTAATCTCAGTCTGGCATCTGCTTTACCAACGATTAACTTTATATGATCATTCCATTTAAAATCACTCCTAATGCGTACTCCCAGATAATTTATGGAATTAACTGCTTCCAGTTGCTGACCTGCTGTTTTGTAGTTAAATGATAAGGGATTTATCTTTCTATGTATTCGCAGCACATTACACTTGTCTACATTAAGATTCAATCGCCATTCCCTGCACCATGCGTCAATTCGCTGCAGATCCTCCTGCATTTCAGTACAATTTTCCATTGTCACAACCTCTCGATATACCACAGCATCGACCGCAAAAAGCCTCAGTGAACTTCCGATGTCGTCCACAATGTCATTTATGTATATTGTGAATAGCAACGGTCCTACGACACTCCCCTGCGGCACACCTGAAATCGCTCTTACTTCGGAAGACTTCTCTCCATTGAGAATGACATGCTGCGTTCTGTTATCTAGGAACTCTTCAATCCAATCACACAATTGGTCTGATAGTCCATATGCTCTCACTTTGTTCGCTAAACGACTGTGGGGAACTGTATGGAACGCCTTGCGGAAGTCAAGAAACACGGCATCTATCTGGGAACCTGTGTCTATGGCCCTCTGAGTCTCGAGGACGAATAGCGCGAGCTGGGTTTCACACGACCGTCTTTTTCGAAACCCATGCTGATTCCTACAGAGTAGATTTCTAGTCTCCAGAAATGTCATTATACTCGAACATAATACGTGTTCCAAAATTCTACAACTGATCGACGTTAGAGATATAGGTCTATAGTTCTGCACATCTGTTCGACGTCCCTTCTTGAAAACGGGGATGACCTGTGCTCTTTTCCAATCCTTTGGGACGCTACGCTCTTCTAGATACCTACGGTACACCGCTGCAAGAAGGGGGGAAAGCTCCTTCGCGTACTCTGTGTAAAATTGAACTGGTATCCCATCAGGTCCAGAGGCCTTTCCTCTTTTGAGCGATTTTAATTGTTTCTCTATCCCTCTGTCGTCTATTTCGATATCTACCATTTTGTCATCTGTGCGACAATCTAGAGAAGGAACTACAGTGCAGTCTTCCTCTGTGAAACAGCTTTGGAGAAAGACATTTAGTATTTCGGCCTTTAGTCTGTAATCCTCTGTTTCGGTACCATTTTGGTCACTGAGTGTCTGGACGTTTTGTTTTGATCCACCTACCGCTTTGACATAAGACTAAAATTTCTTAGGATTTTCTGCCAAGTCAGTACATAGACCTTTACTTTCGAATTGTTAGGGGGGTTGTTAGTGTTTAACGTCCCGTCGACAACGAGGTCATTAGAGACGGAGCGCAAGCTCGGGTTAGGGAAGGATTGGGAAGGAAATCGGCCGTGCCCTTTCAAAGGAACCATCCCGGCATTGGCCTGAAACGATTTAGGGAAATCACGGAAAACCTAAATCAGGATGGCTGGAGACGGGATTGAACCGTCGTCCTCCCGAATGCGAGTCCAGTGTGTACTTTCGAATTCATTGAACGCTTCTCGCATAGCCCACCTCACACTACATTTCGCTTCGCGTAATTTTTGTTTGTCTGCAAGGCTTTGGCTATGTTTATGTTTGCTGTGAAGTTCCCTTTGCTTCCGCAGCAGTTTTCTAACTCGGTTGTTGTACCACGGTGGCTCTTTTCCATCTCTTACGATCTTGCTTGGCATATACTCATCTAACGTATATTGTACGAAGGTTTTGAACTTTGTCCACTGATCCTCAACACTATCTGTACTTGAGACAAAATTTTTGTGTTGAGCCATCAGGTACTCTGTAATCTGCTTTTTGTCACTCTAGCTAAACAGAAAAATTTTCCTACCTTTCTTAATATCTCTATTTACGGATGAAATCTTCGATGAAGTAACCGCTTTATGATCGCTGATTCCCTGTTCTGCGTTAACTGTTTCAAATAGTTCGGGTCTGTTTGTCACCAGGAGGTCTAATATGTTATTGCCACGAGTCGGTTCTCTGTTTAACTGCTCAAGATAGTTTTCAGAAAAAGCACTTAAAAAAATTTCGCTGGATTCTTTGTCCCTGCCACCCGTTATGAACGTTTGAGTCTGCCAGTCTATATCCGGCAAATTAAAATCTCCACCCAGAACTATAACATGGTGGGGAAATCTACTCGAAATATTTTCCAAATTATCCTTCAGGTGCTTAGCCACAACAGCTGCTGAGCCAGGGGGCCTATAGAGACATCCAATTACCATGTCTGAGCCTGCTTTAACCGTGACCTTCCCTCAAATTATTTCACATTTCGGGCCTTCGTCAATTTCCTTCGATACTATTGCACTTCTTATCGCTATAAACACGCCTCCCCCTTCACTGTCCAGCCTGTCTCTGCGGTATACATTCCAATCTGAGTTTAGGGTTTCATTACTGTTTACGTCTGGTTTCAGTCAACTTTCTGTCCCTAGTACTATATGGGCATTGTGACCGTTTATTAATGAGAGCAGTTCTGGGACCTTTCTATAGACGCTCCTGCAGTTTACTATTAGCACATTGATATTGTTATTCCCTGTTGCATTTTGCCTACTTCTACCTTGCCGCGTCTCAGGAGGCGTCTTGTCGAGCCTAGGGAGGGAATTCTCTAACCTCAAAAACCCCCATGTGCACACCACACGTACTCCACTACCCTTGTAGCCGCTTCCGGCGTGTAGTGCACGCCTGACCTATTCAGGGGGACCCTACATTTCTCCACCCGATAGCAGAGGTCGAGAAATTTGCACCCCAGATCTCCGCAGAATCGTCTGAGCCTCTCGTTTAAGCCTTCTACTAGGCTCCAAACCAGAGGACTGCGATCGGTTCTGGGAACGATACTACAAATACTTAGCTCGGATTCCACCCCGTGATCGAGGCTTTCCGCCTTCACCAATTCCGCCAACAGCCTGTACGAACTGAGGATGACCGCTGAACCCAGACGGCAGGAGTCATTGGTGCCGACATGAGCAACAATTTGCAATCGGGTGCACCCAGTGCTCTCTATCGCCGCCGGCAGGGCCTCCACCACATCTCGGATGAGACCCCCCGGCAAGCAGACAGAGTGAACACTGGCCTTCTTCCCCGACCTTTCCGCTATTTCCCTAAGGGGCTCCATCACCCGCCTAACGTTGGAGCTCCCAACAGCTAATAAACCCCTCCCCCCGTGTGTCTGCTCGGACCTTGCTGAAGGAGCAGCCACATGTCCACTCACAGGCAGAGCGGGCGATGCCACACGGCCAGCGTCCACGTTGACCCTCCGCCTCGTGCGCCGCGAACGCCGCTGAACCTGCCACTCCCCTTGGGGAGAGGGTGGCCCATCCGCGCCCGGTACCTGCGAAGATGTCTCGACAGCAGGGACAGTGGGTGAAGCATGTAACACCTGGGGTGTACCATGCGACACACTAGACTCCCCACTGCCGCTACACTCCGAGACAGCAGCCTGAAGACGGCTGACCGCGGGCATCAACACGTTCAGCTGTTCGCAAACAGTGGCCAGCTCCTCCTGCTTCCGTACACAGCAGTCACACATCCTATCCATCCTAAGAAATCAGTTTACTGTAGAGAGTTAATCACCTTTTAACTAGACTGCTAATTCACTAAAGGCGGCTGATAGCTGACTAAACTGTGGTTACTAAACACTTCTTGTTGAAAACAATGAAAATAAGCACTACCTGTCTCTGACTGTATTCAAAACAAACACGAAATCTATGGAACACTATTACTAGCACTCGACAATTAGAGCTTCCTAAAAGCAAAAACACACGGAAGAAGAAGTGACAAGTAAGAAAAATACAGTTAATACTTAAATTAACGTAGCTCGCTGCACAGCAGACGTGAAGCAGACGGCAGTTACGACGACACTGACACTACTGGCCCTATGGCCGACTAAAGGGACTCTCTCTGACTGTATTCAAAACAAACACGAAATCTATGGAACACTATTACTAGCACTCGACAATTAAAGCTTCCTAAAAGCAAAAACACACGGAAGAAGAAGTGACAAGTAAGAAAGATACAGTTAATACTTAAATTAACGTAAAATCAGAGACGTTTTCCAATAAAAATTATTGTTGATGACAAGTGTTACACATATAGGGTGTCCAGTTTTAAAACGTATATGAAGAGAAACATTGCCATATTGATGTCAAAATCGAACAGCATACACTATGTGATCACAGTATCCGGACACTTGGCTCTATGACTTACAAATTCGTGGCGCCCTCAGTCAGTAATGCTGGAATTTAATATGATGTTGGCCCACCCTTAGCCTTGATGACAGCTTCCACTCTCGCAGGTATACGTTCAATCAGGTGCTGGAACGTTTCTTGAGGAAGGGCACCCCATTCTTCACGGAGTGCTGCACTGAGGAGAGGTATCGATGTCGATTGGTGAGGCCTGGCACGAAGTCGGCGATCCAAAACATTCCAAAGGTGTTCTATAGGATTCAGATCAGGAATCTCAGTCGCCCAGTCCATTACAGGGATGTTACTGTCGTGTAACCACTACGCCATAGTCCGTGCACTATGAACAGGTGCTCGATCGTGTTGAAGGATGCAATCGCCATCCCCGAATTGCTCTTCAGCGGTGGGAAGCAAGTAGGTGCTTCAAAGATGAATGTAGGTCTGTGCTGCGATAGTGCCAGGCAAAACAACCAAGGGTGGACGGCCCCTCCATGAAAAACACGACCACACCGTAACAACACAGCCTCCGAATTTTACTGTCGGCGCTACACATGCCCGCAGATGACGTTCATCGAGCATTCGCCATAACCACACTCTGACATCAAATCGTCCCATTATGTACCGTGATTTGTCACTCCACGCAAGGTTTTTCCACTGTTCAATCGTCCAATGTTTACGCTCCTTACACAAAGAAAGGCGTCGTTTGGCATTTACTGGCGTGATGTGTGACTTATGAGCAGCCGCTCGATCATGAAATCCAAGTTTTCTTACCTCCTGCCTAGCTGTCATAGTACTTGCAGTGGATCCTGATGCAGTCTGGTATTCCTGTGTGATGGTCTGGATAGATATCTGCCTATTACACATTACGACCCTTTTCAGCTGTCGGCGGTCTCTGTCAGTCATCAGACGAGGTCGGCCTGTACTCTTTTGTGCTGTGCGTGTCCCTTCACGTTTCCACTTCACTATCACATCGGAAACAGTGGACATAGGGATGTTTAGACGTGTGGAAATCTCGTGTACAAACGTATGACACAAGTGACACCCAATCACCTGACCATATGCGAAGTCCGTTAATTCCGCGGAATTCTGCTCTCTCAACGATGTCTAATGACAAATGAGGTTGCTGATATGGAGTACCTGGCAGAAGGTGGCAGCAAAATATGAAAAACGTATCTTTTTGGAGGGTACTCTTGATCACATAATGTATTGTTGACGCAGGGGGAAACGTAAGGAAACAAAAGTAGATTAAGAAAAATTTTATCAATTGATGGCAGTGAATGCGTAAATAAGGTAGGCATACCACGGCAGCGGTTTGAGTTGCACATTACACCATCCATATTGTACAATGTACGTAATACCACCAGTTCGGCAGTCAACAATTGTGACACTGTTCGGTAAGACATTCCACCACAGCAAGTTTGTACCATGTCGGATGTGAAAATTCCGTTTTAACTGTCCTTAGGCAAAAATAGGCCTACCCATGGTCTATGGGTAACTTCTCTTTTTACTATTCAAAATCATCATCAAAGGCGGCCGAATTTTCCGTTATAAGAAGTATCTCTCATTCAGCCAACGGCCTTGTCAAAGAGGGCAGAGGAAAGTACAGGGGTTCAGGGCACTCGCATCGCTAGTGGGAAACTGCTCTAAAGGCGTAAGAATCAACAACGGCAAACGACATGAAGATACAGAAGGAAATGGAGAGCACTGCATTAAAAGACAAAAATTTATGTCTCCACAGGCTATGTGGCCTGTAACTAAAGAAATGCCAATACTCAATCTAGATATAGATGGAATCAGTGCAGTTACAGGGAAAGAAGACAGGGATTTCTGGTCAGCTGAGTGAAGGGCAATATCGACAGCAGCAGGAAAAGGTTGAACGGGAGCAGGATTCGTTATGAATAGGAAATTAGTGTAGCGAACGTGTTACTGTAAACAGTTCAGTGATAGGATTGTTCTTATCAGAATGGACAGCAAACCAACACCGACAACGATAGTTCATGTATACATAGCAACGTCGCAAGCTGAAGATGAAGAGATTGAGAAAGTTTATGAGGATACTGAAAGGGTAATATAGAACGTAAAGGGAGATAGTGTAATAGGCCTGGGGGACTGGAATGGTTTTTAGGGTAAGCAGTAGAAGAAAAGTTTACGAGACAAAATGGGGATTGGACAGGGAATGAGAGAGGAGAAAGACTAATTAAGTTCTGTAATAAATTTCAGCTAGCTATAGAGAATACTCTGCTCACGAATCACAAGAAAAGGAGGTGTACTTGGAAAAGGCAGGGTGATATCGGAAGATTTCAGTTACATAATACTATGGTCGACAGAGATTACGAAATCAGATACTGTATTATAAGGGGTACCCAGGAGCAGATACAGACTCACATCGCAATGTATTAGTGATAAAGAGTAGACTGAAGTTCAAGAGATTAGTCAGGAAGAATTAATATTCAAAGAAGTGGGACATAGAGGTACTAAGGGATGATAAGACAAACTTGAAGTTCTCTAAGGCTACAGATACAGCAATAAGGAATAGCTCAGTAGGCAGTACAGTCGAAGAGAAATGAAGATTTCCATAAAGGGCAATCACAGAAGTTGGAAAGAAAATCGTAGGTACAAAGAAGGTAACTGCGGATAAACCATGGGTAACAGAAGAAATACTTCAGTTGATCGACGAAAAGAGGAAGCACAAAAATGTTCAAGAAAATTCAGGAATTCTGAATACAATCCGCAGAGGAGTGAAATAAATAGAAAGTGCAGGGAAGCTAAGACAAAATGGCTGTATGAAGAATGTGAAGAGATTGAAATAGAAATAATCGTCGGAAGGACTGACTCAGCATAAGTCAAAACAATCATCAATGAAATCAAGAGCAAGGACGGTGGCATTAAGAGTTCAGTGGGAATTATGCTGTTAAAAGCACAGGAGAGAGCAAACAGCTGGGAATAGTGCACTGAAGGCCTCAATGAGACGAAAGACTTGTCTCAAACCGTAATAGCAGAAGAAACAAGAATCGATTTACAAGAGATAGGAGATCCAGTGTTAGAAACAGAATTTAAAAGAGCTTTGGAATACTCAAAATCGAATAAAGCATAAGAAATAGATAACATTCCATCAGGATTTCTAAAATCATTGGGGGAAGTAACAACAAAGCGACTATTCACGCAGGTGTGTAGAATGTATGACTCTGTTGATATACCATCTGACGTTCGGAAAAACATCATTCACACAATTCCGAAGACTGCAACAGCCAAAAAATGCGAGAATTATCGTACAGTCAACTTAACAGCTCATACAACCATATAGCTCAGAAGAATAATACACATAATAATGGGAAAGAATACTAAAGATCTGTTGCATCATGATCAGTTTGTCTTTAGGAAAGGTAGAGGTACCATCGAGGAAATTCTGACATCGTTGTTGGTAATGGAAGCAATACTGAAGAAAAATCAAGACACGCTAATAGGATTTGTCGAACTTGAAATAGCGTTAGAAATTGTACAATGGCGCTAGACGTTCAGCAGTCTGAGAAAAATAGTGGTAAGGTACAGGGAAAGGAGCGTAATATACAACATGTACAAGAACCAAGTGGGAACAGTAACACTGGGAGACTTATCAAAAAGGGTGAAAGACAGGGATGTAGGCTTCTGCCCCAACTGTTCAATCTACGCATCGAAGGAGCAATGACGGTAATAGAAGCAAGGTTCAAGAGTGGAATTAAAATTCAATGTGAAAAGATATCAATGATAAAATTCGCTGACGACATTGCTATCCTCAGTGAAATTGAAGAAGCCGGCCGAAGTCGCCGAGCGGTTCTAGGCGCTACAATCTGGAACCGCGCGACCGCTACGGTCGCAGGTTCGAATCCTGCCTCGGGCATGGATGTGTGTGATGTCCTTAGGTTAGTTAGGTTTAAGTAGTTCTAAGTTCTAGGGGACTGATGACCACAGCAGTTGAGTCCCATAGTGCTCTGAGCCATTTGAGCCATTTTTGAAATTGAAGAAGAATTAAGGATCAGCTGAATGGAATGGACAGTCTAATGAGTAAAATGTAAATGTCGTGTGACTAGGGCCTCCCGTCTGGTAGACCGCTGGGTGCAAGTCTTCCGATTTGACGCTACTTCGGCGACTTGCGAGTAGATGGGGATGAAATGATGATGATTAGGACAACACAACACCCAGTCCCCGAGCGGAGAAAATCTCCGACCCAGCCGGGAATCGAACCCGATTGACATTATGTCGCGGTCACCACTCAGCTACAGAGTGCGGACAATCTAATGAGTAAAGAATATGGATTGAGACTGAATCGAAGAAAGCTGAAAGTAATTAGAAGTTGCAGAAATGAGGACAGCGAGAAACTTAAAATCAAGATTGGTGATCACAAAATAAATGAATTTAACGATTCTGCTACCTAGGCAGCAAGACAACTAGTGACGGACGGAGGAAAGAGGACATAAAAAGCAGTTTAGCACTGACAAAAAGTTCATCCCAGACGAAGAGAAGCCTATTAGTATCAAACAAAGGCCTTAATTTCAGGAAAAAAGTTCTGAGAATATAAGTTTGGAGCACAGCACTGTATGGTAATGAAACATGGACTGTGGGAAAACCAGAAAAGAAGAGAATCGAAGCATTTGAGATGTAGTGTCAGAGAAGAGTGTTGAAAATTAAGCGGACTGATGAGGTAGGGAATGACTAGATCCTCTGAAGAATCGGCGAGAAAAGGAATATATGGAAAACACTGACAAGAGGAAGAGACAGGATGGTACAACCTCTATTAAGACATTACGGAATAACTACCATGGGAGCTGCAGAGGGTAAAATATCTAGAGGGAGACAGTGGTATGGACTAAAAACGAGAGAGAAAGACTGGAATACATCTAGCAAATACTTGTGGACGAAGGTTGCAAGTGCTAGTCTGAGATGAAGAGGTTGGCACAGGAGAAAAATTCGTGGTGGACCGCATCAGACCAGTCAAATGGTTCAAATGGCTCTGAGCACTATGGGACTTAACATCTATGGTCATCAGTCCCCTAGAACTTAGAACTACTTAAACCTAACTAACCTAAGGACATCACACACACCCATGCCCGAGGCAGGATTCGAACCTGCGACCGTAGCAGTAGCGCGGCTCCGGACTGGAGCGCCTAGAACCGCACGGCCACCGCGGCCGGCCGTTACAGCACTACCCAGAGACAAAATCAGGATGACTTCACATGGGGAAGAAGGACGAAGTATGACAAGTATGGACCACGAGTTTAGTGATATTCATAGCGTTGTTTGATGCGCATGGGATGCGTTCTGAACCATAGGTACCGCTACATTGCCCAACAGGCTAGAAAGGACGCACGTCAAGACTGGGTGTAATTACAAGCACATTCAATAGGATTGCGAGGCATGCAATCTCACGGTGGACAGTGGCACGGCGACTGCATGGGGAATGGTCTCTTTTCCGGACGACCAGAATGTTTTGCTCCGTTGACATCCACGTATCGGCGCACCCTTTTCATAAGGTGCCAAGAACTTCATTTATTAAGGTGGGCCTTGAATTCACTTGGCCTGGTGAGCTAATTACAGCGCTCTACAGTACCGCCTACGCACATACCGTTGCCCAAATCCCGCCATTTGCAATGTTGGAACGTGCAGACGCTCTCGTTCGAGGTGATCGACGGATCAAACACCTCGCTGCTAAATTGGACGTCTCTGTTGGCAGTGGTGACACACCCAATCACTAACTGGTGCACTCAAAGCTGTGTGACCGTTTGGTTCCAGCCTCCTAAGAACAATGGATAATTATCTGTGTGGAAATGCAGGCACGTTAACAGGCCGATCGTGATAGTATTTTCTCGAACATTGTCACAGACGATGAAACATGGGTTCATTAATTCGGGAGAAACGAAACGGCAATCTATGGAGCGGCGTCACACCACCTCTGCACTGAATAAAAAATTCAAAGCAACGGCCAAAGCCTCAGACGGTAATATCATAGCGGTGGTGTTCTGGGACTCTGAAGGACTTATTCTGTTGGATGTCCTCCTTCACGTTGCAACGATCAACTTTTATGTGAATTGTGCTACTCTCAGGAAACTGAAGAAAAGATTTCAGCGTGTTCATAGGCACAAAAGTGCAAATGAACTTCTCCTTCTCCATGACAGCGCAAGGAATCACACGACTGCGCACCAGAGATAAGCTCACAAAACTTCATTGGACTGACCATCCTCGTCCATCCTACAGCCCGGGTGATGGGGAGGTTGCTGATGCAGCATGTCATTGGCTCCGACATCGACCAGTAGAGTGGTACCATTCCAAGTAAAGTAGCGTCAGGCTGTAGCGTTGAACGGGAATTACGTTGAAAAACAGGGTTTTGTAGCCAAGAGAGTGGGCAATAACAGGTCATATTGGAATCCTAAATGAAATCAACTTGGTTTCAGAAAAAAATGTGTTGCACCGCGTATCGTAAGCCCCTCCTAAAATAACAGAAGGTATGATGGATGATACGTGAGTTTATACCGCCAGCGCTGTGTTCTGACGGGGAGAATACCTCGTAATTGTTGCTTCGACCACTTGTCACAGTTACTAAATTATCTTCATAGTAGATGTCGCCCTGTGTAAGGGCTGTATGGATGATACTGCAGCAGTGTATTGGTTATGCCATTATTAATACCCTATCACTTAACAGTGTTATTCAAGGTGTATCTACAGCATTATAGCGAATTTTTGCGACACTACGCATTCACTCTCTTCAACTTGTGTATATGTTTAGAGTGCAAGATTGCGACAATTCGCCTGCGTTGCAACAGATTATGGTAACATTATGTCAACTGCCCAAAGCTCTTTTGTTGTAAGTCCATCATCGCTTTCTTTTTCTTCTTCTCCTTTGGGGCCCCACTATAGATTCCGTCATGAGAATGCATGTAAATCACAGTTTTGATTCCAAAAATGCTGTTCCACTATCACAGCAACACACAGTATCATTGCCCACGTAATAGAGTTTTTAGATAGAAAAAGTCACCAATAGGGATTTTCTGAGAGTTATTCAAACCGTTTCATTGTGTGAACCATGACATTATGTTACAGAAATTACAATTCTATGGCATAAGTGGGACAGCATATGAGTGGTTCAAGTCATACCTACAGAACATGAAGCAAAAAGTTTCTTTATATGGTTTAAGTAACTTAAGGAAGTTTCTCACTTCATCTAACTGAGGTGAAATTACATTAGATGTTCCACGGGATTCGATCATGGGTCCCCTTCTGTTCTTGATAAATGTGAATGACCTCCCTTCTTATCTGAAACAATAAGCTAAACTGACACTGTTTGCTGATGATATGAGCATCATTACTAATCCAGTAAAAGAAACTCGCATAGAAAATGATACAAAAAATGTCTTTGGAAAAGTTATTGATTGGTTTTCTGCGATTGTGATTAATTACAGTACATCCAATTTTCTACTTTATGGAGTACAGTTGCTTCAATAAATCTAACACATCCACAGAAATCAGTAGCCAGGGTAGAGCATATTAGGTTTTTGGGTGTACATGTAAATGAGAATCTTAATTGGAAATTTTATATTTTGGATCTCCTAAAGCGGCTAGTTTCAGTAATTTTTGCAATCAGATTAATTGCTAATTTTGACGATAAAGGAATTAGCAAGGTAACATACTTCGCGAACTTTAACTCTCTGATGTCATGCGGAATAACATTTTGGGGTAACTCAACACTTAGGCAAAAAGTATTCACTGCTCAAAATAAAGGGGTTAGAATAACGTGTGGGGCTCATAGTCGCACATCTTGTAGCCATCTCTTTAAAACGTTAGGAATTCTTACGACAGCCTCACAGTACATTTACTCAGTGATGAAATTTGTTCTCAACTACATGGATCAGATTAAGAACAACAGTGACATTCATGATCATAATGCCAGAAAAAAAGAAAGACTTACATTATCCTCCACTTAATCTATCTTTGGATGCTGTAAAACGTTTAGATAAATTACCAGAGGCAATAAAAGGTCTGTCAGACAACAGTAAGAGTTTAAAAAAAAGAAAAACTGAAATCCTATCCTCTTGACAACTCCTCCTATACTGTAGACGAATTCTTGAATAGGAGTAAATAAATCTATAGGTATAATATACGCATTTTGTGCCGTTTAAGGGAATGAGGCAGGTAATAAAAATTTTAAGCTTTAAAAAAATAAAAAATAAAAAAAACATTCATGTGTGCATTTCTTATGCACTTGGCTCGTTCCACATCGTAACGGTTACCATGAGATTGATCAAAGAAATACGACACTAACTAACTACAGGCGTGAGGCGTGTTCGCTCTTTCTATGGTTTATGTTGTTGAGCACTGACGCGATCAGCTTCTGTCCAGTCGCCAGGTGGCGCCATGGTTCCCCCTTAGAAGATAGCCTTTGATGCAGTTTCTTGGGCAGCTTGTTGAGCATATTGGCAATCAGTCGGTCGCAGTCACGGCGAGAGAGACATAAGAGGCACATATAACGTATGGCGGGCTGTGCACGGAGCTTAGAGGTGCACGATTTTCTAAGTCGCTGGTCGTCGCTGAAGTCGTGATGGTTGGCAATAGTTGGGCCTAATGTCGACGCAGCCGATTTATCCTGCATTAAGGAGCTGTTCCCCTGTTAAATCCAGAGGAGAGGGCGGGCAGGTGGAAAGAGTACATTGAAGGCCTCTATGAAGATTTGTCAGATGTGATAGAAGAAACAGGAGTCGATTTAGAAGATATAGGGGATCCAGTATTAAAATCAGAATTTAAGAGAACTTTGGAGAACTTAAGATCAAACAAGTCAAACGGTATAGATAACATTCCATCTGAATTTCTAAAATCATTGGAAGAAGTGGCACCAAAATGTGTATTCACGTTGGTGTGTAGAATATATGAGTCTAGGGACATACCATCTGACTTTCGGAAAAATATCGTCGACACAATTCCGAAGACTGCAAGAGCTTAACAGATCATGCATTCAAGTTACTGAAAAGAGTAATATACAGAAGAATGAAGAAGAAAAAAAAAAGTGTTCGATGACGACAGTCAGTTTGGCTTTAGGAAAAGTATGGAATGAACAGTCTAATGATTACTGAATACGGATTGGGAGTAAGTCAAAGAAAGACGAAAGTAATGAGAAGTAGCCGAAATGAGAACAGCGAGAAACTTAACGTCGGGATTGATAGTTACTAAGCAGATGAAGTTAAAGAATTCTGATACCTGGGCAACAAAATAACCAATGACGGACAGAGCAAGGAGGAAATGAAAAGCAGACTAGCAGTGTCAGAAAGGGCATTCCTGGCCAAGAGAACTTTACTAGTATCAAACATAGCCATAATTTGAGGAAGAAATTTCTGAAAATGTACGTCAGGATCACAGCATTGTATGGTAGTGAAACATGGACTGTAAGGAAACCGGAACAGAAGAGAATCGAAGCATTTGAGATGTGGTGCTACAGGCGAATGTTGAAAATAAGGTGGACTGAAAAGGTAAGGAGTGCGGTGGTTCTGCGCATAACCGAAGAGGAAAGGAATGTGAGGAAAACACTGACAAGGAGAAATGGCAGCATCATAAGACAGCTGTTAAGACGTTAGGGGATGACTTTCAGGTTACTAGAGAGAGCTGTAGTGAGAAAAAACTGTAGAGCAAGACAGAGATTGGAATATATCCAGTAAATAACTGAGGACATAGGTTACAAGCGCTACAAGCCCTACTCTGAGATGAGGAGGTTGGCACAAGAGGGGAATTCGTGGTGGTGATCCTCGTCAAACCAGTCAGAAGATCGATGACCAAAAAAAAAAAAAAAAAAAAAAAAAGTTGCTGATATGGGTGTTGGAGTGCTGTTCATTTTCTAATGCCATCTGTTCTGCCTTCATGGCCGCATGTGTTCCCAGTCTGATGAACCCACTATGAAATTGCCGGCCGAAGTGGCCATGCGGTTAAAGGCGCTGCAGTCTGGAACCGCAAGACCGCTAGGGTCGCAGGTTCGAATCCTGCCTCGGGCATGGATGTTTGTGATGTCCTTAGGTTAGTTAGGTTTAACTAGTTCTAAGTTCTAGGGGACTAATGACCTCAGCAGTTGAGTCCCATAGTGCTCAGAGCCATTTTGAACCACTATGAAATTGCCTACAGCTGTGGTGGGCTAACGCTAACGGCCCAGTGAGTCTTGGCTCTCCTGCGAAAGGGAGAGGAGAGCTTCTGTGGAGTTTGGAAGGTAGGAGACGGGGTACTGGCGGTAGTAACGGTGTGAGGACGGGGTTTGGGTCATGCTTGGGCAGCTCAGTTGGTACAGCACTTGCCGCGAAAGGCAAAGGTCCATATTTCGAATCTCGGTCCGGCACACAGTTTTAGTCTGCCAGGAAGTTTCATATAAGTGCACACTCCGCTGAAGAGTGAAAGTTTCATTCTACAAACGTCCCCCAGGCTGTGGCAAAGCCATGACTCCGCAATATCCTTTCTTCCAGGAATGCTAGTTCTGCAAGATTCGCAGGAGGGTTTCTGTGAAGTTTGGAAAGCAGAAGACGAGGTACTGGCGTAAGTAAAGCTGTGAGGACGGGGCATGAATCGTGCTTGGGTAACTCAGATGGTACAGTACTAGCCGGCGAAAGGCAAAGGTCCGGAGTTTTAGTCTTTGTACTCTTTCCACCTATCCGCGCTCTCCCCTGGATTTAACAGTGGAACGCCTCCTTAATGCACGGTAAATCGGCTGTGTCGACAGAGTGGAACTTTCATTCTACGATTGTAGTTGTTTGAGTGTTAGTCCCGAATATTTCAAGTTAATGTGTCTGATATTCCCAATTTACAGCTTTGCTTGTTTTCTCTCTGCATTCCGAGCTGTTCGTAGCGTTTGGAGGCGCTGCTCCGGAGTCTTGTTTGTTACCCACCGGTCCACCGGTCGTAGCCTGTCCGCGTCAGCTGTGTGCGTGAGCGCGGGCGGTGCGCCGCTTCCCGCCTCACCGTTGCCTTTGAAACATTACGGCCTCCTGGTTTGCTACGGCATCCTTTGCAAGTTGAGTTTCTGTCTCGTAGCAATTTACCTGGTAGTGCCCTTTATCCTTCCATCTTATTCAGACCTGGCCTACCAGACCCGCACTGTCTGAAGTTTGGTTTTCAGCGTAATAGTTTTAATATTCGAGCAATGCTCAATTTTTAAATGGTATTTCACCATTTTTCCACGCCAGTGCCTTGAATATGCTAAAGAGATTTCCCTGACTGAGCAAGTATTATGTGATTCACTTTGGGCAGCGTTATAGGAAATTTATCTTTTTTATTGACTTATAATGAATTCTGCGATTGCGTCATTATTATGCAAAGCTGTCTTGGCGATAGATTCGGTAACAGGTTTAAAAGTTTCATTTAGTGTTTCCTCGCGATCTATATGTCCCAACTTCAGCAAACGTAATTTCTCTCGAACTGCTTTGCGCGCCTGAATGACTTTGCGCTTTGTCGACATCCCGAAGGATACTAATCAGAGCTCTGAATATCACGTGGTTTTATATATGCTTTGTTGTACTTCTTCTTCTCCTTTTTTCCTACGCCACCTTCTTCAATAACAACGGCCTCAGCTTCTATCTGGCCCTCAATTGCACTAATTCTGTTCTCTATCCGGTTTTGGTTAATGGCAAGAAGTTTCTGGATGTCCTATAATTTCCTTGCAACTTTAACTAGTCTGGACTCAAGATTTTTAAATTTGATATCGGTGTACGTTCTGTGTTACTGTATTATCAGTATAATGTGTCCATGATACTGCTATATTGTCCACAAAAAAATACTGTGTGCCCTGGGTAGCATTCTTCCCCACATGAATAGTTTCGTTTCTGTCTCAGACTCTTGTGGTTTAAGGGCGTGGGGTAAGGTCCGAGTCCAGTTACGAAACACACCAACCACTGAGCTGGGATCGATATGTTTCATTCTTAGTCGCCCCCTTATGCCCAGGAGGACATCATATATTGTATGTCCCTTATCACTTGTATCCCACTCGTCCTGCCGGGTACCCATCCGTCAGAGTTTAAATTGACGCTTGGTTAGTATAGGTTTTTTTCCCCACATCCGTAACCATTTCATTCCAGCACGATATCTGATGGTGAAATCTGTTAATCTGTCGGGTATATAACGAATACCATGCAATGAACTATCACTGAAGTGGTTCTGAAAGTCTCTGATAAGTCTGAGCTAGACACTCCTCTCTCCTCGTCTGACCGGCGCCTAGTTATTAATGAGGTTCAGTCTATATGCCTACGTACTGGTTTAGAAGTGTGAAGAAAACACTACAGTACGATGATATTTCTTCTTTCCTGTGCTTTCTTCTTCCTTGTTTTATGTTTTATTTTCATAAGAAATTGAAAGAATTATTTCAGGATGAGTTTTGTAAATTTGTTTCCTTGCTCAAGTACGTTTCTGTTTCCATTATGCAGTTGTGACGAACGTAATTGCTACTTCGATTTGTTCTGATGCTGTACGCTCTCACGCTTTCTTTACTTGTTGTTCAAATTCATTTTCCGTGAAATGAATGATATCAAGTTGTAATTTCGTATGAAACTATAAATCTATGCACTCGGAATTTTTCACACTGTAATGTGAAGTCAGATGTTTCGTGTGGTGCAGAAACATAACGATAAGTAGACAGAGAAAGATTACACGAAAGAATCTGGAGCGATGACAATAGGACGACTATCGTGCCGCATAAGTTCAAAATGGTTCAAAATGGCTCTGAGCACTATGGGACTTAACATCTTAGGTCATCAGTCCCCTAGAACTTAGAACTACTTAAACCTAACTAACCTAGGGACATCACACACATCCATGCCCGAAGCAGGATTCGAACCTGCGACCGTAGCAGTTCCGCGGTTCCGGACTGCAGCGCCTAGAACCGCCTGGCCACCGCAGCCGGCACGCCGCATAAGTGCTGTTGTGTATTGGTTCCGTGACTGGTGTAAGGTAACTGTTTGACCGGTCATATGCTGTTGTGGTTTCTGTGTGGCCCATGTACTGAGAACTATGTTACCATACATGTAGCGTTCCTAATTACTCGAAATTGAAACTCGGCACGTTAATCTTACTGATACGGAGAGGGTACACTGATAGGTTCGTATAACTCGTAGAGGCTGTCTGTTGTCTGAATATAGCTTCACCGGTTAGCTTTATCTGTTGTTAATCTTACGAGCTCATGGAAATTAATTTTTCATCTCTGTGTACTGTACACAGCGTGTCACAGTTGCTGGTTTGATGTTTGTGTCCCCAATACTGATTGAGGGATTTATTTTCAGTGATGGCTTCAGCAGTGTGTAGGCTGTTTTAATTTCTGCTATCTTGAGATTCTTACTGCTACACCATTGTGTGATAGCTGGTAGTGTTTCATTGGCTTCTTTTACCTGGTCTCTTTTGTTTTCGTGGATCCCGACTAGTAAAATCATCTGCATACGCGTCAGTCCATCTGTCCTATTCTTCCCAACCCTTTTGTAAAGGAAGGGTTCAATAGTTATGTCGCGAGAAATGGAGCCACGGATAGATCATTTTGGACAAGCTTTGGCATTTCGTCTGATTAATTTTCGACTGCTCTTCTGTCGTTCTGCTGCTCTGTCTCTGCAGTAGTACAGTTGTCTTAAACAGGTAAACACTGCAGGTCACCAGAGATTTTCAAACGCCCCATCGGCGTCCGTCATTATGGCTATAGCATATTTATTTGTTGTGTTCCTGAAAATTTTTAACGCTTTTTGGATGATGTCATCTATAGATTTTCTGGGCCTGAAGCCGAATTGGTGAGAGCTCAGGCCCCAGACAGCCCTATTAGCCTGTGGGCACAGTACACAGTAGAATCTCAAAAATTTTTCCCAGGGTGTTTGTAAGATATTTTGATTGATATGATTTAGGATCTAAAGGATCTCTTCTGATTTTTTAATCATAACTGCTACTGAGGCTTTCCCAAGAACATGTACCCCGCCCAGCCAGCCGTAAGGTGTCGTTCAGTAACATTGTTATAAAGGGGGTGGCCTGTGGTGATAGTCTTATGAGTACCTCTGAATGGACACCATCTGGTCCAGGCGCTGTTCTGTTCTTAAGTTCTGAGACTGCTTGCGAAACCTTTTCTCGCCTAACCTCTTCTTGCGCAAAAGGATAGGTAACTGTATCTCGTTACTGTCGTTGTGTACCTTCTCTGAGTGTGGCTTGGTGCTGTGTGTGTGTGTGTGTGTGTGTGTGTGTGTGTGTGTGTGTGTGGAGAGGGGGGGGAAGAGAGAGGGAGAGAGAGAGAGAGAGAGAGAGAGAGAGAGAGAGAGGGAATGTCGTCACCCTTCCGTCATCCTGCCTTAGTGTTCTTAGAACCAGTTGTCTCTGTTAATATTTTTATGGTTCTACCCAAATATTTATCTGCGGGTGTTGCAAAAAATCGGTCCCTATGGTGTTGACGCGTGCACAGTAACCTGTTTTTATGTAAGTCTTTTGTTTGCCTATGTGCGTTTACTCTTATTTGTCTGTTCTTATTTGCTTGTCTCTGTCCGTTATGGCTAGCTAATACAGTTTTCGTTGACGCCTGACTTCCTTATTAAGTCTTGTTCATAGGATCGGTGCGTTTTGCACTGGATGCTAATGATGTGAATGTATTTTGGTGATTTTTTTATTTCTAATAGAAAGTTAGTTTTGCAATCGATCCCACCGTTTGTGCTTTTCAGTTCGTATTCCTGTACTGCTACCGTTACTTTGTCACAGTTTGCTTTGTGAAATGTGATTGTTGAACAGAGTATTCGCTATTGCTACCAGAATTTTATTGCAGAACTCGATTAATCTTTCTCCTTTCTCATTCCTCGTACCAAGCCCATATTATCCAGTAACCCCTTCTTCTATTCCTTCTCTTACAACCGTATTCTAATCCCTATGAGTATTATATTTTAATTCCCTTTACGTACACAATTACTGATTCAATATCCCTATGCACTTTCTATATCTCCTCATCTTTTGCGTTGGACTTAAGCATGTCGTCTACCTGAACAATATTTGTAAGTATTGATTTTCCGTTAATTCTGACACAGTACACCACTCTCTGCCCTTCCTTGCAATTTATAACGAATCTTACAACTTCTTCTTCATGTGCCGTCTCCTCTAAGAAGGTTGGCTGTCATCATGGCAATTTCTGATCTTGATTTGGCTGATCTAAGGAGTTCTGACGTTGAACAGTTGTACCAATTTTTTAAATTGTCAATCCAGGATGTCCGTCTTCTACCCCTCGTTCTCTTCCCACAAATTTTCCCTTCTAGTATTATTTGCAATATTTTGTAATTTACTCCCCTAATAACATGGCCTAAATATTGTAGCTTCCTTACTTTAATAATTTTAATTAATTCTTTTTCCTTTCCCATTCTTCTTAGGACATCTTGATTAGTAATCCTCGACACCCAACTAATTCTAAGTATTCTTCTATATGCCCACATTTCAAAAGCTTCTAAACTGTTCATGTCCTTCTTTTTCAATGTCCACGCTTCCACTCCGTATAATAATTTTGAGAATACATAGCATCTTAGCAACCTCATTTTTGTGTTTAAACAAATGTCTCTCGAACAGAATGCATTTTTCATCTTATTAAAGATACTTCTGGCCTGTCCTATTCTCGATTTAATTTCTTCTGAGCTTTCAATCTCCTCATTTACAATTGTTCCGAGATATTTAAATTTACGTACTTGATCGACTCTTTCCCTATTGATTGTAAGATTTTCTTGTTGGTGTGTTTTAGATATCACCATGAACTTAGTCTTGCTTACGTTAAGAGTCAAGCCAAATTCTTCACTTTTTTCTGCGACTTTGTCAAGAAGTAATTGTAGATCTTTGAGGTTTCCAGCTAGTAGTGCAGTGTCATCAGCAAACCTAACATTGTTAATGTTTAGCCCATTCACTTTAATGCCAGCTATTTCATCTGATAGAGCTGCCTGGATTATGTCTTCTGAATACATATTAAACAATAAGGGTGAGAGAACGCAACCTTGTCTCACACCCCTCTTTATTTCTATATCATTCGATAACTCATTTTCTACCTTCACGGTTGCGGTTTGATTGTAGTAGAGGTTATATATAATGCGGATGTCTTTCTTATCAAGTGTTTTCTTTTCTAACAATTCTATGAGATGATCATGACGAACTTTGTCAAATGCTTTATTATAATCCAGGAAGCACACATATAGTGGCTGGTTAACCTCCATACATCGTTGCGCTAATATGTTAAAAGCAAACAATGCTTCTCTTGTACCGAGGGAACTTCTAAAACCGAATTGTGTTTCACTTATACCTTCTTCTACTTTTTTGTATATTCGTTGGTGTATAACTTTTAGAAATATCTTTAAGGTGTGACTCATTAAGCTTATTGTACGGTGATCATTACAAGTTTTGGCATTAGCCTTTTTGGGTAATGTAACAAAGGTAGATGGCAACCAATCCCTAGGAATAATTCCCGAATTATAAATATCATTAAACAATTGTACAAATATATCTATATGGTCTATTCCTATGAGTTTCAGGATGTCATTTGGTATCTTATCCGGTCCAGGGGCTTTTCCTGTCTTTGATTTGTTGATAACATGTAATATTTCTTCTTTCGATATGCTTGGTCCTCGTTCTCCGATCATGTTATCATAAAATTTTTGATCTTTTCTTGTATCTTCAAATAGTTCTTTGACATATTCTGTCCACCTGTCCAGTTTACCTTTAACATCAGGAATTATTTTGTCATTTTTATCTAACAATAAACTTGTACTTTTCTTTTTATTAAGTCCAGCTAAATCTTTAACTTTTTTGTGTAAGTTGAAACTATCATGTCTTGTTTCATAACTCTCAATTTCAGAGCATTGTTCCTTGTACCATTCTTCTTTTGCTCGCCGTGTTTCTTTTCGTATTTCTGCATGTAATCTTTTATACTCACTTTCATCTCTATTTTTAAGTATTCTTCTTTGTTCCATCAATTGTAATATCTTCTCTGTCATCCACTTCTTTTTCATGTTGTCGTGTTTGGTCGCCATTGTGTTTTTACATGCATTATTTAATGTGTCTTTTATAAGTTCCCATTTGCCATCAATGTCTTCTGTTTGATTATTCTTTATCCTAACTAATTCCTTATTAATCTCTTCAGAAGTCTTTTGTTTAGTCAAGGGGTCTCTTAGAATAGTTGTATTTATATAGTCCTTCTTTTGTTTCTTTTGTATGGCTTTCAGTTTCACATGGAACTTTGCTACTAAAAGGTTATGATCAGAAAATATATCAGCTCCTGGATATGTTTTCACACCATGAATAGAATTTTTGTACCTCTTGTTTATAAGTATGAAATCAATTTGATTTCTGCAAACTTCTTCATTACAGTCTCTTGGTGATTTCCAAGTATAAAGTCTTCGTTTAGGGAGTTTAAAAAATGTGTTTGTAATAGACAGATTGTTTTCCTGGCAAAATTGTGACAGCAAATCTCCTCTTTCATTTCTTGTTCCTAAACCAAAAGGTCCAATAAGATCACCTTCACTTCCTTCACCTATTTTGGCATTAAAATCTCCCATGATGATAATAATGTCTCTGCTTTTTGAGGTTCCTATTGCTTGTGTTAATTCTTCATAAAATTTTCCTATTTCTTCTTGGTCTTTGTCGGCTGTTGGAGCATAGATTTGGATTAAATTAATATTTGTTTGTTTCGTTTGTAAATGTAGACTGATTACTCTATCTGAGATTGGTAAAATGCTTTTGACAGATTTACTAGCATACTCATCTAAAATTATTCCTACCCCATTCCTGTGCTGGCTATCAGAATTTCCCGAGTAATATACTTTCATGTTGTCAATGGTCATTTCTCCTGAGTCAGGCCATCTTGTTTCACTTACATCCAAAATTTTAATTTTTAGGCGTTTCATTTCTTGTATAACATTATTTACTTTGCCAGGTTGGTATAATGATCTTACATTCCAAGTTGCTATTGTTGCATTATTTTTGTATTTACTTGTGGCATTGTTCAAGGCTCTCCCCCCCGGAGATCCGAGTGGGGGAGTTGAAACTCCGGATAATTTGACATTGAACCCTGCCATGATGAGTTTTCCTGGGGATATCCATTGGATCTTTAATGCTGTGGTTTCCCGTTGCCTTCAGCATCCTATGCCGTTGACCACCCTTGGTGATTCTTCCGTCTTTAGGAGTGATTTCTCACTCCAAGGACAAGAGGGTGCCCTTGCTCTACCAGCTCATCCGCCCTCTAGAAGGTCGTTGGCTTAGTAGAGGGTTCTCCTTATCCCGGGAGAAACTCGGTCGCCAGAGCCTCGTTAGCGTAGCAGGGGATACCACGTGCCGGAGAGGTTGACATTTGTGTGGGAGAGGCTATTGGTGACGCATCCCACACCTTACCCCGATTACAACGATTATACGATTTTCTGCATGTGTTCCTATTACCTTAAACTCGTCTTACCAGAAATCCTTGTCCTCTTTCGATTTCCCTTCACTGACCTCCACTGTACCTAGATTGATCTTTAGCGTCCCCCTTCAAATTTTATACCTTTCTTACCACATTCAGACTTCATATAGTCCTCGACCCGACTTGTAGAACGCTATCATTTCGCTGTTTATTCAATCTTTTTCTCATCTTCAGCGCCTTCTTGGCAGTTCCCTCCCTAAGATCCGAATGGGGGTCTAGTCTGCAAAGGAAACATCATCATAACACTTTTACCAATCACAGGCCATATGTTCTGTGGATAAACATTGTGTCTTTAATGCAGTGATTTCCATTGCCATCTGTATTCTCATGTCACTGATCATTGCTGATTCTCATGCCTCGCCCCAGGGGCAAGAGAGTCCTCTGAACCTCTGTCCACTCCTACACCTTCTCTGACAGGGCCGTTGGCAGAATGAGGGTGACCTCTTTATGCCAAAAGTCCTCGGCGACCAATCCTGATGATTTTTATTCAAAGTTTAATCAGTGGTGATTTTCGAACCCGAGACCCAGGACATTTTGATTAGTAATGAAAGACGTCCAGACTGCCGGTGCGACGTAATCCAGTGCTTGTATCTGAATAAGAATTATCGCCAGATACTGTGTAACGATAACCCCCAATTTTCCAATAATCTTGTCAAAGAAGGCAGAGGAACGAGTAGTGTCTTCTTTTATTGGAAAACTTCCCCTAAACGCGGAAGAACAAGCAGTAATCAACGGAATGAGAATGAAGATGTCAACTAAAACCGATGCATTTGAAATGTGTAATAAGTATCCACAGGAAATACGGATCGTAATGAAAGAACGTATCATGAGGATTTCTCTGTTCGCCAAAACTACAGAGTCAGTGCTCATCCGGATCTCAGAAGAGGTTCCGAAAGAGGAACTGAAAAGCCAGAAAGTCTGGGACGGGAATTGCGAGCCCTCAGCCTGGATGAAGTAAGCGCCAGTGACGCGAACTGTGAAGAAGATACGGATTGTTGGTCATACCAATACACGGTAACACCAACTGTAGCGGCCCCCCCCCCCCCCCCCCCACACACACACACTCTTTGACTGGTTCGTGCTTGGCTACCACTGGGCCCCAGCCTTTGCAGCATCTTTTACCTTCCATGTTGCATGCCTATCCCTTTATCCTCCTGCTATTTTTCCCCTCCCTTGGGGACCATGTCTGGAGTATTATTGGGAATGTTCTATATTGTCTGACATAATAACAGTCTCACTACCGATTTCGTTCCCATTTCCTTTCTTAGTTTCCCTACTCCTTTCGTTCCTCCGCTTCAGCGTCTTGGTTCGAGTCTCTCAATTTACTAACGACTGCACAGTGCGGATTTCGAGTGCACCGTTCTGCAGTTGACCATCTCGTTACTTTGTCCACACAAGTCATGAATGGTTTTCTACGGAAATCCCAGACTGTGGCTGTGTTTTTCGATTTGGAGAAAGCCTACGACACCTGCTGGAGAACTGGTATTCTCCGAACTCTTTAGAATTGGGGCTTCCGTGAGCGCCTGCCCTGTTTCCTTCAGAAATTTTTAAAAGACCAAGGTTTCAAAGTTCGTGTGTTCTGCCTTCTCGAACATTTTTATCCAGGAAACCGGTGTTCCTCAGGGTTCCGTTCTGAGCGTCGTCCTCTTTGCTATCGTCATTAAACCTATAACGGCCTCCCGCCGATCACCTCTTGTTCCCTTTTTGTTGACGATTTTGCCGTCTACTGCAGTTCTCCACCGACCTGTCACACTGAGCGGCGCCTTCAGTGATGTCTTGATCGCCTTTACTGCTAGAGCATCGACAATGGCTTTCGTTTCTCCACTGACAAAACCATCTGTATGAATTTCTGGCGGCGCAGTTGGATTCTCCCACCATCTTTACGTCTTGGGCCTGTTGCTCTTCCATCCGTTGAAACTACGAAATTCCTGGGGGTTATGCTCGATAGGAATCTCTCCTGGTCCTCCCATGTGTCTTACCTGGTAGCCCGCTGTACGCGGTCCCTCAATGTCCTACGTTTCCTCAATGGTACTTCCTGCGGTGCAGAACTAACCACATTCCTCTGTTTGTACCAATCTCTTGTCCGTTCGAAACTAGACTGTGGGTGCCTTGTTTGTGCGTTTGCACGACCGTCCCTCTACGCCGTCTCAGAACTATACACCGCCGTGGAATCCGTTTGGTCACTGGCGCCGTTTGCACTAGCCCAGTTGAGAGTCTGTATACTGAAGCTACTGAACTACGACTATCTTACCGCCGTGACTTTATCCTCAGCAGGTGTGCATGCCGTTTGTCTGCCATACGTGGCTACCACCCTATGCCTCTTTCTTCGATGATTCCTTTGGTCACCAGTATGGGGCACGTCCCTCTTCTCTGTTACCTTCTTGAGTCCGCTTTCGGCATTTGCTCCGGACGCTTAACTTCACACTACCTGCAACTTTCTCGGTGGGTGTGAACCCTTCACCACTTTGGCTTCGTGAAGCAGCCCGTGTTAACCTTGGCCTTCATTCGCTTCCTAAGGACGCTACTCCGCCTCGCTCTAAACCCTTCAGTTTCACGACCTTTGCATGGAACTTCGCGATAGTACCTTTGTGTACACTGATGGCTCTCGGACTGACCTTGCTGTCGGGTATTCCTTCGTCACTGGCACCCAAGTCTTTCGATATCAGCTTCCAGCACACTGCTCAGTATTTACAGCGGAGTTCTTCGCCCTTTAACAGGTGGAGTACATCAGGCGACGCAGACTTTTCAATTGTGTCCTCTACTAAGACACTCTCAGCGCATCCCTTAGTGCAACGGGTCTAGGAAATCTGTCACTTCCTCACTCTTGGTGGAGGCACTGTGATGTTTATGTGGGTTCCTGGTCATGTCGGACTGCGAGGAAACACAGTCCTCGTATCTCAGCCCACTGTTTCCTGTATTCCGTCCAGTGATCTCTGTGTTGCCGTCTGTCAGAAGATGGTGTTCCTTTGGCATCGCCATTGATCCTCTCTTCATGCGAATCAGCTCCGGATTATTAAGTGGAGCCGGAAGACAAGTGGACTTCAAAAATTCGATTTTTAGATTTTAGCATACTTGAAATGCTTGGTCTTTCCTGCGTGAAACAGTTTTGTTTTATATAAATATGTCAATATTTTCGTGAGGCATGGTGGTTTTCCTGACACTCTGTGCAATCTGCAGATGGTGACAGAAAGGCTTATGACCAGGTATGTGCAGAACAACCCTATGGCCCTAATGTCACAATTTCTAAATTAGAGTGCGCTGGGCATGTCCAAAAGAGAATGGGGACCAGGTTGAGAATATCGTTGAAAGAAAAGTCAGAAATAGTATTGGTAAGAAGATAGGTGGTAAATGTCACCTGACAAAGTTGAAATAGATAGATTACAGAATTATTATGGCTTGGCCATAAGAAGAAATGTAGGGAATTTAGAAAACATGAAAAATCCTGTATAGGCTGTATTTTTTCATAAGCTTTCCACAAATGAAAATCCAGTGAACGGTCTTTGCCCGAATGATCACTTGGTGCAAGTAAAGGAGAAGTGCCAGATATGGCCACAAACATTCTTTACCTGCATCAGTAATGAATGAAATTAAACCCATACTTAGAGACCTTTGTAAAGATACCTTGTTGAAGAAACGTCTTCATGGGAAACCCCAAAACTTAAATGAATGTGTGAATTCTGTCATTTGGAACCGGTTACCGAAACCTGTATTTGTTCAACTTACAATCCTCAAATTTGGTGTTTATGATGCTATTTTATGCTTCAATTATGGTGCAATTAGAAAACTGGATGTTTTGGGATTACTGGGCATAAAATCTAGTGGAAAATACTGCAAAATCCGTGGTGCAAATAGATAAAGAGAGAATCCGCAAAGCAGATATTGCTAATTTGAAATACACAAAAGAAGCCAGACAGAAAAGAATGGGGACCAAGTGATGAAAAGATCAGTATGATACAGATGATGCTCAGTATGGTGCAAGAAAATATTAGTGGTAAGTAATTCTCATCAATAACTATACTAGAATTGCAATATTAAACTTTAAATGGATTTTTCTCAAAACTACATTTTTTTTACTTCCATGTACCATTATTTGATAAACTAATGGGGTTAGAAGAAAAAATGGTTCAAATGGCTCTGAGCACTATGGGACTTAACTGCTGTGGTCATCAGTCCCCTAGAACTTAGAACTACTTAAACCTAACTAACCTAAGGACATCACACACATCCATGCCCGAGGCAGGATTCGAACCTGCGACCGTAGCGGTCACGCGGTTCCAGACTGTAGCGCCTAGAACCGTACGGCGACACCGGCCGGCTGGGGTTAGAAACATGAAATTTAGTCGATTTGCACTGCAGATGGTAATAAGCTATTACAAGTAAACTGAGAACCTCCAAACAATCAGAAATTGTTTTATAATAATTATTGCGTAAATAAATTAAATTTGACTAGTGAAAAAACAATTTTTTTTTCTTCAAAACCACAAGAGGTATTATGTTCATTTTACTTGTAAATTGAGGCATATATGTTATATATAAGCAGTAAAAATTTTATTGTTTTATCACTTGTTGTTCTTTTGAAAAGTGAACCTATTCAAAGGGTAAAATAACATTGGCGGAATAGGGATAAAAATTGCCTTCCGTCTCCCCTTAAGCCTTCCCCAGCATCTTGGGCGATCTCCTCTCGGCCCTCCCGCCTGTAGGAAGTCATTTTTACCAGTTGCGTGTTAGGCACTCTCTTTTTAGCCGTCGTCATTTGATAAAAGGCGCTACCTAGCTACTTTGTACGCAATGTGCCCAAGTTTTGTCTGCCACTTCCTGACGGAATGCCCATTTTCTTAACCGTTTCCTTCCCGCTTGGATTTGCCTTCTGACTTATCGGCCGTTTTAGCAAACGATGCGCGGGCTGTCGAACGTGTTTTACTTTTTATCCGTCAAAGCAGTATGGCAAAGGCCAATTAATTTTTAGTTTCAGACCGCCGTTTCTGTATGGTGTCTTTTGTAGCCTTTTCTCCACGTCCCTGATTTTAGCTGTCTTCTCTTACATCAATTGGGATTGACGTACAGTCGTTTTTTAACTCCTCTCCGTCTTCGTGTTCTATAATTTTGACTTGGGAGCGTATGACCCCAGTTGTTTTTACACCCTAAAACAAAAAAAAAGAAACAACTGTAGCAGAAAACGGTAGAACAGCAGCAGGTTTCTTTGTGAAAAGGATAAGAAAAGAGTGATTTTCTGTAAGCATTTCTGTGATAAGGTGATGCTCATCAGTATCGATGTGATACTAAATCCGACAACAACAGTTTAGTTACGTATACCGACGTCAGAAGCAGAGGATGAGGAGACAGAAAGAGAATTTCATCGTACTGGACGATTATCTCTGTGTGTAACGACAGAACGGCGTATGAAACCAAATAATAATGGAGGAATGGAGCGTCTGAGAGATGGAACAAATAAGACAGTTTCCGGAGAATACCGTCTCGGTAGCAAGACTGTGAAAGGAGACAGACTTGTTGAGTTTTGCAACAAATTTCACGCAGTAATAGCTTAACTGATCGGGATTCACAAGAGAGAATCATGGGGCAGGCCTGGATAGATGGAAAGATACCAGCTTTATTACTGCATGATAAGAGTCATATTCCAAAATCAGAAACTGTATTGTATGGCGCTGCCAAAAATACATAGAGTCTAGATCCCAATTTAGTGATGATGAAGAAAAGTCTGAAGGTTATCATAGCAGAAAGAAAGCAACAGTATAGGAAGAAGTGAGAAACTGAAGTACTGACAAATCGTGATATGTGTTTGAAGCAACCTGAGGCAGTACTGCAACAACGCAGAAAGGGATAACTTGGAAGATGGTCAGACAAATGTATGCAGAAGGAAGGCAACTGCGATTAAACCGTCAGCAACTAAAGAACTTCAATTGACCGACCAAAGGAGACAGTAGAGATTGATGACCTCAGAAGTTAAGTCCCATAACGCTCAGAGCCATTTGAACCATTTGTACACTACTGGCCATTAAAATTGCTGCACCACGAAGATGACGTGCTACAGACGCGAAATTTAACCGGCAGGAACAAAATGCTGTGATATGCAAATGATTAGCTTTTCAGAGCATTCACATAAGGTTGGCGCCGGTGGCGACACCTACAACATGCTGACATGAGGAAAGTTTCCAACCGATTTCTCATACACAAGCAGCAGTTGACCGGCGTTGCCTGATGAAACGTTGTTGTGATGCCTCGTGCGAGGAGGAGAAATGCGAACCATCAGGTTTTCGACTTTGATAAAGGTCGGATTGTAGCCTATCGCGATTGCAGTTCATCGTATCGCAACATTGCTGCTCGCATTGGTCGAGATCCAATGACTGTTAGCAGAATATTGAATCGGTGGGTTCAGGAGGGTAATACGGAACCCCGTGCTGGACCCCAATGGCCTCGTATCACTAGCAATCGAGATGACAGGCATCTTATCCACATGGCTGTAACGGATCGCCGGCCGAAGTGGCCGTGCGGTTAAAGGCGCTGCAGTCTGGAACCGCAGGACCGCTACGGTCGCAGGTTCGAATCCTGCCTCGGGCATGGATGTTTGTGATGTCCTTAAGTTTAACTAGTTCTAAGTTCTAGGGGACTAATGACCTCAGAAGTTGAGTCCCACAGTGCTCAGAGCCATTTGAACCATTTTTTGTAACGGATCCCTGAGTCAACAGATGGGGACGTTTGCAAGACAAAAACCATCTGCACGAACAGTTCGACGACGTTTGCAGCAGCACGGACTATCAGCTCGGAGACCATGGCTGCGGTTACCCTTGACGCTGCATAACAGACAGGAGCGCCTGCGATGCTGTACTAAACGACGAACATGTGTGCACGCATGGTAAGGCGTCATTTTTTCGGATGAATGCAGGTTCTATTTACAGCATCATGATGTTCGCATCCGTGTTTGGCGACATCGCGGTGAACGCACATTGTAAGCGTGTATTCGTCGTCGCCATACTGGCGTATCACCCGGCCTGATGGTATGGGGTGCCACAGGTTACACGTCTCGGTCACCTCTTGTTCGCATTGACGGCACTTTGAACAGTGGCCATCACATTTCAGATGTGTTACGACCCGTGGCTCTACCCTTCATTCGATCCCTGCGAAACCCTACATTTTCGCAGAATAATGCACGACCGCATGTTGCAGGTCCCGTACGAGCATTTCTGGATACAGAAAATGTTCGACTGCTGCCCTGGCCAGCACATTCTCCAGATCTCTCACCAACTGAAAACGTCTGGTCAATGGTGGCCGAGCAACTGGCTCGTCGCAATACGCCAGTCACTACTCTTGATGAACTGTGGTATCGTGTTGAAGCTGCATGGGCAGCTGTACCCGTACACACCATCCAAGCTTTGTTTGACTCAATGCCCAGGCGTATCAAAGTTGTTATTACGACCACAGGTGGGTGTTTAGGATCTACGCACCCAAACTGCGTGAAAATGTAATCACATGTCAGTTCTAGTATAATATATTTGTCGAATGAATACCCGTTTATCATCTCCATTTCTTCTTGGTGTAGCAACTTTAATGGCCAGTAGTGTATGTATTGATATTGACACTAAAATGCGGACAATAAGTAGTACTCCAACATGGACAGCGCAACCTTGGTCCACGCCGACTGCTTCTGCAGGGTACCAGCTGAGTCACTGCTGGCGTACAGGTTATCCTTCGTCTTTCACTGTTTCCGTTAACACATATCGATAAGACGAATGTCTCGTAAGACTAATTTAAAACCTCTCTGTCGAATGGAAAGTTAAATTTCCACTTCAAAAATCATATTGTCCTTAACGGGTAAAAATTGACGTTTTTCTCCGCCACTGGGTGGTCGCATAAGAGACGCAATGAGGTATTTGTTTGGGCCAGCACCAACTATACATTGCAAGAACGAAACTGTAAATATCTGTCGAAACAACAGAGACACTTTGGCTTGCCTCTCTTAGGAGAGACAACCCGCAGAGAGATCAAAATAAGTTTTCGTGAAGTTAAATGTATCGGTGTCAAGATTAAAAAAGTAATAGCACTGTTAAACACGGAGGAATGAGTGGTCCCCTTATTACGCTAAAGAAAACGCTAAACTGCAAACAGTAGAAAAGCGGTTCGGAAGATGATTGTATCAGAATGGCAACGCATCCTGTCCCATTGAATCTGTGAGACAACGGTTTGTCGACGGTTACTTTCCTGAAATGGACTGCATGGGCAGTGGCTTGACCTAAACCCAATGGAACCCCTCTGCATTGAGTTAAAACGTCAACTTTGCACCAGGCCCCAGATTCTGACACCACTATCTTCTCTGGCGAATAGTGGGCTGGCAATCATATACAGATATCTAGACGCTTCGCTGAAAGCGTCCCAGGAGAATTCAATCCACTGTGAAGGCTAGGTTCGGACACCCGTCTTGGTTGTGATCACTAACTCGTGTCTGGATACTTTTCATCAGATAGAGCAGGTGGTGTAATCGGACGGTGAGCGTAGCACTGTCGTGTTGCTGGTCATCGTCAGACCAATCACAGCTTGTCACTAACACTGTTGGTTGTCTACGTTTCTAAATGTCAACGGCAGTATCGTGGTGAATATACAGATCCGCGTCAGATCATCGAGAGTGGCCAGTACTGGGTTGGAGTGATCGTCCAGGAAAGCCGCACCGCACGCTTTTGACAGCTTTCCCCTTAGCTTTACAGCTACGGAGACAGAAGGGATGGTGGCATGAAGTCCATCAATACCAGTCTTTGCTCCATTGTCCTGGATTCAGTTCCAAACCTCTCTCTCTGGTGTCTCAAGAAATGAGGGCTTGCGACACTGTTGATGGAGTTGTGTCTGTCGGGTGGCCACGTTAAGCTTGACCGACGCCTTGGTGCTGTTGGGGAGGAGCAGGCTGGGTGCCGGCATCGGATTTCACCCTCGCTCTTCTCATTATCATCCAACACATACATAACACCACATGACACACTAACCCATCGCAGTCACCTGCAGTTACCTGTTACCCTTAAACAACACACAATGCTCAAACTTCGCAAAGGAAGGGAACCCACAGGTGCAAAGGATAGAAAACAGTTTTACAATTCAGGCAGCTCAGCCAGCCCTTCTCGGTCTGTCAGCCACTCAAGCCATACGACTTTACCTACTTACCTTTCAAAATACCTTAATTCTTTACAAGAAACGCCACGATCGTCTATACGAGAAACTTCTACGTGTTCCCTAGCACACAAATGTAACGTATGAACCAAAAGATTACATAAAATTACCGCTGCTCATTCTCGGGAAGCGTACACGTCCACTCGCATCTACTATTAAACGGTGTCCTATTTGGATATACTGCTAAAGATATTGCATTTATGCATAATACAGGTATTTCGGATTGCTCATTTAGCCGTTGCTGTTGGCGTTGCTAACTAGAAGCGTGTATCTATGTGCACGTCTATGTGTATGTCGAAATCTCAACTCTTCTTTTGTCCAGTAGGTTTGTTTATAAATAACAGTCTCGATTTTTTTTATTTTATTTCTTGCACTACGCGTTTCGGGAAATGATTCTCATTTTCAAATGCGTTTTTTTGTGTTTGTTAAGCCATTTCCATGTGATGTTTTTATGTAAAATATTTTACATTTTTATGTAAAATGTTTCCGATGTTTAAAAGTGTACAAGTTGTGTGTGATGTTTAGTGTTTGTGAGAATCTGCACAAATGGACCATAAGAAAACTTAAAGTCAACGAAATGAAGCAGACTCTCACACATCCACAACGTCACATAGAAATGGCATAACAAACATAAAAAAACGCACTTGAAAACGGGAATCATTTCCCGAAACGCGTCGTGCGCAAAATAAAATAAAGAAAATCGTGACTGGTAGCAGATGAGTTATTTATAAACAAACCTATCGTTTTCACAGTCGCAGGCTTTCAGGACCATTTATAATGGATCAGATCAGATCTTCCTTTGTCAGTGCCTGCTTACTTCGTTAGTTTCTCATAGACACGTATTCTTTGCTTGGAATACTTTCCGAATTTTCAACTGCATGTCGTTGTTTCACCTTTATCTGTTCCTTCCATGTACTGCGTCTTCTCATCTGAATTTCGAAGCTTAGTTTTTTGAAGCTGTTTCATGCAATTTTCTTCATTCGCATTTGGTTTGTTATCGGAGAGAACTGAGCGTCAGCAAATTCCGGGAAATGAAGGAGAATTTTATTTTGATGACTTTTGTCAATATTAACGCCTTTAGTTTTATGTTGGACAGATCTGTTTTTTAAGAATTAAATTTAATGGTAATGGCAATATTCCATTCTTGTGACCGAACCCTGTTTTAATTTTGAGTGGTTCAGCAAGTTCGCTCAAAGATCTATTGATGTGTTGGTAAGAGATTTTTTTTTACTGTCTGTGTGTGTGGTGTGGGGCGGGGGGGGGGGGGAGGGAGGAGGGGGTTGAAAATTGGAATGGAATTTCTGTTGTACGATGATCAGACACTGTCCTTACCCACAAGCACATGGCTATTTTATATCAACAATTTGTTTACTGTTTACTTTTGCGAATGCGGAAGATGGTTTTAAGGACAAGGCATTGTTCCGTACAAAATCTTTTCCTAAATCCTGGCTAAAGTATTCTAATTCATTCGTTTATTTTGCTATTACATGTGGATTTTACAGATGACTGAAAGTAAGACATTTTGTTTGTATTTATTTATATAAGATTTGTTCCTTTTGTTACGAATTAATTCACGCGGCTATTTCTTTGGGGGTTTTATCGCTACGCCAAATGTCGTGCAATATTCCTTGGAAAATCTAATCCAGTTTGCTACCACCTGTTTTCAAGTCTTCTGAAAATATTCCGCTGTGGCTTATTGTTTTTGAAGCTGCGGATTATTAATTTTAATTCGCCCGCTGTGTGGTTTTGTCAAGGGACAGTTGGCCCCTGGGTCTTGAGAAATTTGTTAATGTTAGAAAATAGCTTGCAAGATCTTTTCATGATTCTTTATTTGTTTCCAATGTTACACCTGTACATATGAAGCACAAATTAGGGCATTGGTAATTCCTCTTTTAATTTCTAGTAGGAGCTTCTGGTATTATTTTTTTGTGAAATCGTCATCCGATTCTGTCAATCGAGAGTATTTGCATTTTCTGCCCTGACGATTTTCGAAGTTCCTTTTATTATTTTGGCGAGTTCTTGCCTACTTCTTTCTGATTTCTGAGAGTTCCATAGTCGCCATGTTTTAAGTGTGCGATCTACCAATTTGTCACAGGTGTCATTATTCCATCATTGTTTCTTTTGATAGTATTTTGAGGTGTCTCACATATTAGGTTTTTGAAATTATTCAACTCAGATGATATGTCTTAAGGTAAATTTGAAGGCAACGTATCTAAGTTTTCTTTTAGGATTTCACGTTCAATTATAGATGATCTGGTGGTTTTCAGTCTGCACTTTTTGAGTTGAAACTTAACTTTTAATCGAGACCAGATTCCTTTTAATTTCTACATATAAAAAAATCTAAGAAAAAATATTATTTTATCCATGTTGGATCTTGTGATATCCGCTGCTGTTAACGATAGTTGGTGAATGACGCAGCCATCCACAAATGCTTTGTAAATGTTTATTCCAGTGCCGTAAACAGTTGTAGACTACCATTTTCATCTTTGCATGGCTAATCATTCGAATTACATACATTTTTTCTTTTTTCATCAGCACCATGTCTTATGCTCCTGCAATAAGTTCCTGTAGATGGCAAATTTTTATGTTGTGGTCCATATCGTTTTCCCGTTTTCCAGGTCGGTGTATATGTATGGAACATACTGGAAATAAATTATTGTGGCACACTTCGCATTCTGAATGTCAGTGCTGAGCTTCACACATGTACTGTTTTGTTTTTACGTTCCACAATAATTTATTCACAATATGTGTGCTTGTAATTCAACAGGATATATATCTAACTGGAAAACGATATGAACCTCAACAAAACAAATCACCATCTACTGGAACTTACTGCAAGAGAATACAAAATGCTGTTGATCAAAACATAGGTGTGACTGGAAGTATTAGTCACCTGGAGATGGGCGTGTTAGCACAAAACCGGTTATGGCACTGAGAAGAAACATTTTAAAAATATTTGTGGCTGATTTTCATTCAACTGAAAGAATGTTTGTTGATGTGGAGTAATTTTTTTAGATTTACTACTTAACTGCGGCCATATACAAGAGATAAATTGTTCGTAAGCCTTGTAGCAGTTATGATGAGGAACAAACAACGAGCTGCATGAATTCCATATTTGCTGCAACATCGACCGTTGGGTGCATATACTATTTCGCACCCCCCCCCCCTCGTCACACCAGAAACCACGCCAGAAACCAAATTTGTGGTTAATTAAATGCAATAATTACGCGCCTCTCGCCTTTGCTCGTGGCCGTAATTAAAGCGTAGTTTTTCGGTAATTAAGCGTCACGCTGCCGGCCTGGGTGTGGCATTTGCACAGCGTCCGCTGTCCACGCAATTCCGCGTCGCCCTTACAGGCCGGCGGCCACGTGCCACCAGGTATTTGCCGCACTGCCGGGCAGTTCATCAGCGCCGCAGGTACAACGACGTGTGGGGTCTCCGCAGAGAGTTGTGCTTGGTGGTTACCTGGCAACCGCGCGTTAGGGGTCCCCCGGTGGTGGGGAGTTCCACGTGTCATGCAGCGAAATCTGAAACAGCGCATCCGGCTCCCCTAGCATTTGCCGGCGATGCAGCGGGTGGTGAGAGACTAAATATCAGGTATACAGGTGGAATAATGACGAGAGGGCCAGTGACTGATATTGATAAATGTGGAGCTAAAGTAGGGTCGGGTATCGCCGTCAGCAAGAAGTAAATCTGACGATCACATCGGGTAGAGCATTTTTAGGGAAGCTACCTCCTACAAATATATCAGATAATGATTAACCCTTAAAATCATTAAGGATCAGACCATGAGCATGGCAGGAACCGAACTGGAGAGACCCTTTCACAACTAAATATTTACAGATCTAAATCACCATCTGAAATGGTTATGTTCAGCTACATGGAGACAATTTGCAGTCGAAAACGATGGGATTTTTGTGGATGATAATGCGCCACACCACCATGCCATAATTGCTTGCGGAGGTTCGAGTCCTCCCTCGGGCATTGGTGTGTGTGTTTGTCCTTAGGATAATTTACGTTAAGTAGTGTGTAAGCTTAGGGACTGATGACCTTAGCAGTCAAGTCCCATATGATATCACACACATTTGAACATTTGTTGAATTGTTTGCGGTTGGTTTGAAGAACATGCAGGACATTTCGAGCGAATGATTTTACCACCCAGGTCGCCCGACATGAATCCCGTCGATCATTTATGGGATACTGTCGAAAGGGCACGTCGTCCAGAAAATCCTGCACAGGCTACACTTTCGCAATTATGGACAGCTATACAAACAGCATGGACCAACATTTCTGCAATGGACTTCTAACAACTTGAGCTCATGCTACGCCAAGTGGCTGTACTACTCCGGAAAGGAGGAGGACCGACATGATATTAGGAGGTATCCGATGACTTTTGTCACCTCAGCGTACTGCTACTATTACTAATGTGAAACATAATATTTCTGTGCTTAGTAAGGACAATCCCAGACTTAATGATTTGTTAGAATGGAACAATATGAGCAGGCCTCTGCCGCATATGCATTTAAAAACAAACATAAAGAAGTAAAGAGTGTTAGGGTAGGAAGACATAGCGACGGTACTCGCCATGTTCAGGCGATGGTCTGTAAGAGTTCTTCAGTCGTGAACGTATCGTTTCCATATTTGAAAATATTGCTACTTTTGTGAGTTGTTTATTTAATTCAAGACGGAACTATGCAACCTATCCCACAGATTACGACTCCACTTCGACATTTCCAGACACGTCTTTTGTACTGCCGAAGGTAAATTTGATAATTAGATTTTCAAGTTATCCACTACAAATGGTGCTTCAGCTGCCCCTAACGATGTCGATATATGCCACCTGGCCTTCAACAACCACGCGTGACATTTTCATATTCTCTCGCTTACTGCGCGCAAACTGTTGGTGCTATAGAAGAAATGAACACGACCATTTTGTAGGTAATGTTTTGTAGTTAAATATTGTGCACGAGTATGGTTTCGCAAGAGGCCTGTAGTGTTCAAGTTATTCAAGAAAAACGTACAAATTTGACCTTCAAGTGTACCCCCAGTCCCACACTCACCCTCTACCAGATGTGATTTCTGGCGTGTTGATCATGGCTCGTCCTCCTACCGGTGAAAAAAAATTATTACCCACGTTAGACTTTTTTCGCCTTCAGTGACTGGCCTTATTACACCACCTGCTTAGTGGAGCACCTAAAAACTGTAAAACTGACGTTCCTGTAATTTTTACCATACAATATTGAGAATTTGACAGCGTAAAGTAAACAATTGCACAATTGTACTCGTCAGGCCTTCTGACTACAAAACTACTCTGTTGGTAAGGGTCACGGGAACTAGCTTTAGCGTGAGTTTTACAAAATTTGTTTTTCTTTTATTACCCTCACCAAACTAAACTCCGTCCTAACAGGCCATGAAGGGCCTCACAGGCACATTAAAACTAATAATCTGACGAAATAGCCGACTACGCTGGCTAAAAAAGGTCGAATACGGGAATACTTCGTGTAGGATTTGTACAATGGTAGGAGGGAGCGCCACGGACAACATAACAGAAATCCTCACTGGTTGGGGATAAATGTAGGGGTGGCGGTGCGTTTGAAAGGCATTTTTGTAAGTTTTTTTGTTAATAACTCGGAAGCCTTGGCCTCCAGCGAGAACGTAGCCAAGTACAAAATTTAACTAATTAAATTTCCTATAACAAGGTTTAGTTCATTTGTTCACCTTGTATATGTGTGAATTTGAAAATTTTTCCCCGAAAATTGAGTGTTCGAAGACATTTCGAGGTTGCAACCGCTCGTCTCCAACTACACTCCACGATATTTCAACTCGACACTGCCGCGCGGGATTAGCCGAGCGGTCTAGGGTGCTGCAGTAGTGGACTGTGCGGCTGGTCCCGGCGGAGGTTCGAGTCCTCCCTCGGGCATGGGTGTGTGTGTTTGTCCTTAGGATAATTTACACTAAGTAGTGCGTAAGCTTAGGGACTGAAGACCTTAGCAGCTAAGTCCCATAAGATTTCACACACGCAACTCGACACTTGCAAGTCATCCGCATGTGAGACACCGAAGACTCGATGCCTCACTCAGTGATGAGTGAAATATCGTCGGGAGTAGTTGGCGATGATCGACTTCATGCCGAAAATTTCTTCAGGCACTGTGACGTGTGCGTACGGTTTATCCGTGCAATTTTCAGTCCCAGTAGATCTCATAAACAGACATCCTATAAATGACTTTATTTCACATCCTATTAGACTATGTGTATTCTCGAGTGTCAGAGGATGAAGGTACTTCACAGGGATATATTCTTTATATTTATCTGACAACTACTTCCATGTTCTTTTATGGTATTTTTATTTCTTTGCCTTTAGATATTCTATTTCGATCTCTAGATTGCTTTCCAGATTCCAATGAGTGATTATCACGTTTACTATCGTGGAGGGTTCGTCAGATTTTCTATAGTGTTGTACCAAGATCTCGGACTGGCCGTCAGAGAGAAAAGATCAGATAATTCAAAAGTATCTATAAACATAGATCACATGCGTTTGCCAGAGGAACGACTTACAGGAAAGTTTTGATAGTCTTATGATGCTGCTAGAGCCTAAGCTCCTCCTATTCATGAATCTGAACATCTCCATTAACGGCCGAGCGGCGGACCCAGCGTTAGTAGGCGCTGTCCTAGATTATCCGTTACAAGTGCCTCTCATTGCTTCCATCTGCGCGAGCTTGTTCCGCTCCCGATTACCAGATAAGCTGCTTACACGAGGGTGGGCTCAGGGTATTATGCGAGGCAACGCTGGGTGAGAGTTGTTGGAGTAAAGTGTCGGCGGATCAGGTCAATCACCCTTACAGCTTTCGCGGAAAACGCCGTTCCTCCACGCTGGAGACTGTGGGCTCATCCGATAACGTCAGCCAAGCAACTCCTAGATTACAAGCGCTTCCTGTGAGATGTTCACGTGACAAGAAATTGCGGATTTCTTTCTCATAAAAAAGCAATGACGGGAATCACGATAAATTTTTTGTGGAATTTGTGAAAATGAAATCATTTCTTCCCCAAAAAGAAAAAGACATTTTCTGTACACAGGAAAGTAGAGAAAGATATCAATACCTAATTAGTACAATAAAAGCTTTAATCAACAGAAACTAATTTTGTTTACGGAGAAATATCGTCACAGTCGCTAAGCGTTATCCAACAGTGTCTTTCAAAACCTACGTCGCTCCTGATAAGACATCTCATAAGAGCTTCAATGATGAAGAAAGAAGGTTGAATGACTGCAAATAAATGCAGGTCGGAAGCAAAAATGGTTTTATTTCGTCATATTATATGTTGTGGCGTATCGATTAAACTAATACTATGTTCTGACAATCCGAGTCCTGGATTATCAGAATTTTGACACTCAGTCTAGGTATAGGAGGAGGTAAATGAAGTGAAATGGGAAGAAGATACGTAATGCTAGTCAGACAAGTATAGGGTCATCAATAGCATCAGAAAATTGTGCAACAGAGATAGACTGAATCATCAATAGGTAGGTAGAGGAGATGTGTTTCTATGAACAGTTCAGTGATACCATTATTCTAATCAAAATAAATAGCCAACAACAGTAGTTCATATGTGCCAAGAGTACAATGGTTCGCTACTTGTAATGAGAGAAGGCTTCCGCAATTCTGCAGTGACTTTCAGGTAATAACAGCAAATACGTTTATTGTTTAAGAATTACAAGAATCACGCTTGGAAAAGTCCCCGACAGACTAGAAAATTTCTGATTTATTGCATCGTAGTCAGGCAGAGATTCCGAAATCAGATATTGAATTGCAAAAATGAGAATTTATTGACACATATTACATGATGATAAAACGTACGATGAAGTTTAAGGAAATCGTTCGAATGAGCCAATTGGAAGTACTCATAAACGATGATATCCATTTGATATTTCTTGTCCTGTAGATATTGCAATGATGAGTGATACTTGAAGATAAATGTACATCCCTAACGAATGGTAGTTATCGAAGTATGATGGAGAAATCTCGATGCAAAGAAGGCAGCTCTGACCATCCAATCGTTAAGGGAATTATAGAAAAAGTTCGAGAAAGAAAGGAATACAGTTAGGTATGTCACTTAGGAATTTAATATATCGAATGTGCAGAAACTGAGGTAAAATGGCTCCAGGTAAAATCTGGAAATATTAAAAATACATCGCGAATCGCAGCGACAGAATCAGCACATGGAATTATCAGAATATATTAGACGAAATTAAAAGAAATCGTTTCAACATTAAGAGCGCAGAAGTTCTACTTTTAAAGCAAAGGGGAGAGCCGATGGATGGAAAGACTCCACCGACTGCTTCTGTGATTAGGAGAAACTGCTTGTTGAATTTTTAGCAAAAAAGATAGTATAAGGAATCCAATCTTTCAGTAACAGCTGGGCAGAGGTGTGGAAGACTTGCGAACAAACAAGATAGCGGTAACAGGTAATACAGTTATCCTGAATAATTTCTAAAATCATTAGAGGAAGAAACAACTAAACAGTTACTGAAATGATTAACGGTAAGAGGAGAGGCAAAATAGGTCGTAAATTTTAATGCGTTATTGTTGATCGATTTCAGCTGCTGTGTAGCTATCTTTAGTGCATTATATCCAAGTCATAATGCCTCATCGCAAATACAATAGCGCATTGTATCACTTGATAATACAGATATTACAGGTAACAAACATCAGTTAAGCCCAGTTTAACTATTATATTTACGATCAATTATCATGACACGAGTGTAATAAACTGAAGAAAGCTACAAAGTAGTTGAAATCGATCTGCAATAACCGGATGAAAAATTTATGACCGACGCTGCCCTTCCTGCTGTCGTTAATCTCGGACCTTGCGGAAAACTATTCAATAAAGCAGGAGGTTATCAAAGGATGACAAGTACGAGATCTATCGCATAATCACTTTAATAACTCCTGCACCAAAGTTCCTATCAGGAATAATATACAGAAGGCAGGACAAGAAAATTGATAGGTGACGTTCAGTTTGGACAAGGCGCCAAAAAGACAGTTCTGAGTTTACGCTTGAAAATGGAAGCGAATGGTTCAAATGGCTCTGAACACTATGGGACTTAACATCGGAGGTTATCAGTCCCCTAGAACTTAGAACTACTTAAACCTAACTAACCTAAGGACATCACACACATCCATGCCCGAGGCAGGATTCGAACCTGCGACCGTAGCAGTCGCACGGTTCCGGACTGAATCGCCTAGAACCACTCGGCCATCGCGGCCGGCAGAACGGAAGCGAGACTGAAAACATATCGAGGCAGTTTCATTGCATATGTCGATCAAGAAAATGCCTACCACAATATAAAATATTGCAAGATGCTCGAAATACTCAGGAAAAAGATATAATCAATAACGAAAGACGAATGATATGGAAAGACAGATGACACACGATGTGTGCAAGAAGCGAGAGAGAAAAAGAATAGGGGTCCAAGGGTGCAATGCTCGGATTAGAAAGGATGTAAGGCATGAATGTTGTCTCTCGTCCCTGTAGTTCCGTCTATGGACTCCGAAAAGTAAAGATGGAAATAAAAGAAACGTTAAGAATTGTGTGTATAAATTCAGGCTGAAAAGATGTCATTGACAAATTCTCCTCTCACATTGCTGCCCTCTGTGAAAGTGAGGAAGAACTACAGGATCTGTTCAATGGAATGTGCAGTCGACTGACCACCCCTTGCCCATTGAAAGTAAACCGACAAAAGATGAGTGTAATGAAGAGCAGCAGAAATGCGATTATCGATCCACTTGACATCAAAACTGTAGACCACGAAGTAGAAGGTACTGCTATCTTGGAAGGAAGATAACATGAAGGACGAAGCAAGGAGGATTTAAAAATCAACCAGTACAGGCAAAGAGGGCATTCCTGGCTCAAAGAAGTCTGTTTGCATCAAACAACGGCCTTAAGCTGAGAAAGAAATTTTTGACAATATACGTTGTACGGGAGTGAAACGTGGACTATGGGAAAAGCGGAGAAGAACGACTAGGAGGATGTTGGAAGTTAGGTGGACTGATAAGACACTTGGAGGTTCTCCGTAGAATCGGCGAGAAGAAGAACGTGTGAAAACCATTCAGTAAAAGATGGAACTACGATGATAGGACACGTGTACGGCACCAAGAAATAATTTCCATGTTACCACCTCAGGAAGACAGGAAAGCTATGAGTCTATGAACAGTCTTATTTTTTTTTTTTTTTTTTTTTTGGGTCATCAGTCTACTGACTGGTTTGATGCGGCCCGCCACGAATTCCTTTCCTGTGCTAACCTCTTCATCTCAGAGTAGCACTTGCAACCTACGTCCTCAATTATTTGCTTGACGTATTCCAATCTCTGTCTTCCTCTACAGTTTTTGCCCTCTACAGCTCCCTCTAGTACCATGGAAGTCATTCCCTCATGTCTTAGCAGATGTCTAATCATCCTGTCCCTTCTCCTTATCAGTGTTTTCCACATATTTCTTTCCTCTCCGATTCTGCGTAGAACCTCCTCATTCTTTACCTTATCAGTCTACCTAATTTTCAACATTCGTCTATAGCACCACATCTCAAATGCTTCGATTCCCTTCTGTTCCGGTTTTCCCACAGTCCATGTTTCACTACCATACAATTCTGTACTCCAGACGTACATCCTCAGAAATTTCTTCTTCTAATTAAGGCCGGTATTTGATTTTAGTAAACTTCTCTTGGCCAGAAATGCCTTTTTGCCATAGCGAGTCTGCTTTTGATGTCCTCCTTGCTCCGTCCGTCATTGGTTATTTAACTGCCTAGGTAGCAGAATTCCTTAACTTCATTGACTTCGTGACCATCAATCCTGATGTTAAGTTTCTCGCTGTTCTCATTTCTACTACTTCTCATTACCTTCGTCTTTCTCCGATTTACTCTCAAACCATACTGTGTACTCATTAGACTGTTCATTCCGTTCAGCATATCATTTAATTCTTCTTCACTTTCACTCAGGATAGCAATGTCATCAGCGAATCTTATTCTTCTCAAAAGAACGGAAGGTTCTGGATATGGCAGCACCAATTTCAAATGCCCTACTTTTCTTTCAGTACACGACTGATACTTTCTAGTAGTAGACAAATTTAAGGAAATTATTCACAATGTGATATTTTCCCTTCCAAATTTTTCCAGGAGTAGTCTGACCTTGTGATACCAAGCGTTCCCTTTTATTATTTTTTATTTTTTTCCGAATGCAGAAGGAAAAAATGTAAGTTGATTTTAACGTCTTGAAACTAAAATTCTTGTGTGGTGGTACAACACATATACATTGTCTTCTTTCAGGTCCCATATTACAACAACGTGATTTTCAGGGGGGAAATATAACGAACGACAATAGTTCAAAGATTACGGAAGTATTTGAAAACCGAGATAAACTAGCAACTTAAGACCGATGTTTGATATTAGCAGCCTTCTTTTAGAAAGCAATGCCGTCTCTGCCTATGGTGCTCTGCTCTTTACATTTAACTTGCGGTTTCGATCATTGCATCTTTGTCTTCATTATTCTTCGTGTGTGACTCTCAGTCGTAAACGTCAGCTTCAGAAAGAGGATCAGAAATACACTCCTGGAAATGGAAAAAAGAACACATTGACACCGGTGTGTCAGACCCACCATACTTGCTCCGGACACTGCGAGAGGGCTGTACAAGCAATGATCACACGCACGGCACAGCGGACACACCAGGAACCGCGGTGTTGGCCGTCGAATGGCGCTAGCTGCGCAGCATTTGTGCACCGCCGCCGTCAGTGTCAGCCAGTTTGCCGTGGCATACGGAGCTCCATCGCAGTCTTTAACACTGGTAGCATGCCGCGACAGCGTGGACATGAACCGTATGTGCAGTTGACGGACTTTGAGCGAGGGCGTATAGTGGGCATGCGGGAGGCCGGGTGGACGTACCGCCGAATTGCTCAACACGTGGGGCGTGAGGTCTCCACAGTACATCGATGTTGTCGCCAGTGGTCGGCGGAAGGTGCACGTGTCCGTCGACCTGGGACCGGACCGAAGCAACGCACGGATGCACGCCAAGACCGTAGGATCCTACGCAGTGCCGTAGGGGACTGCACCGCCACTTCCCAGCAAATTAGGGACGCCGTTGCTCCTGGGGTATCGGCGAGGACCATTCGCAACCGTCTCCATGAAGCTGGGCTACGGTCCCGCACACCGTTAGGCCGTCTTCCGCTCACGCCCCAACATCGTGCAGCCCGCCTCCAGTGGTGTCGCGACAGGCGTGAATGGAGGGACGAATGGAGACGTGTCGTCTTCAGCGATGAGAGTCGCTTCTGCCTTGGTGCCAATGATGGTCGTATGCGTGTTTGGCGCCGTGCAGGTGAGCGCCACAATCAGGACTGCATACGACCGAGGCACACAGGGCCAACACCCGGCATCATGGTGTGGGGAGCGATCTCCTACACTGGCCGTACACCACTGGTGATCGTCGAGGGGACACTGAATAGTGCACGGTACATCCAAACCGTCATCGAACCCATCGTTCTACCATTCCTAGACCGGCAAGGGAACTTGCTGTTCCAACAGGACAATGCACCTCTGCATGTATCCCGTGCCACCCAACGTGCTCTAGAAGGTGTAAGTCAACTACCCTGGCCAGCAAGATCTCCGGATCTGTCCCCCATTGAGCATGTTTGGGACTGGATGAAGCGTCGTCCCACGCGGTCTGCACGTCCAGCACGAACGCTGGTCCAACTGAGGCGCCAGGTGGAAATGGCATGGCAAGCCGTTCCACAGGACTACATCCAGCATCTCTACGATCGTCTCCATGGGAGAATAGCAGCCTGCATTGCTGCGAAAGGTGGATATACACTGTACTAGTGCCGACATTGTGCATGCTCTGTTGCCTGTGTCTATGTGCCTGTGGTTCTGTCAATGTGATCATGTGATGTATCTGACCCCAGGAATGTGTCAATAAAGTTCCCCCTTCCTGGGACAATGAATTCACGGTGTTCTTATTTCAATTTCCAGGAGTGTATGTGTCACCCATGATGTTAAATCTGTCCAGTTCTAGCTCTCCGAAGCAAAAATCCTTTCAAATATTTCGGATCGATCGCGAATAACCCTGTGACTTACACACAGCGACCCTTCAGATTTGAAACCTTACCAAAGCTGAAGGTAGATGTAAAACTCTTTGAGCCCTCCGAATACTTTACAGTAATAGTGACAGCGTGGTTTCTCAAACCAATAGAAACATTTCTTATAAACACTGATGCTGTTAGAAATCGCGACTGCATAACAGACAGGCATTCGTTTTCATCTGCCGCTGCGACATCTCCTGTTGTTTAACGAACAACAACAACGCCAAAACTGAATGTAATTTCGACACAAAGCATATGTAGTACAGTGAAATAGGGAGTCGATTGTCACTCTGGGACTTTATAGCGATCGAATTTCTACAGACTCTCATTTATCTTCCGTCTGAAGCGTTAGATATATGGCTAATATTATATGACACGCTTTCGAGTTAGATATTATTATTATTATTATTATTATTCTCGTGACATTTTCCAATAAATTTTTATAATGAAGATATTTAATACTCTCACGTGCTTTGTAAAGGACTATGGCTATATATGACCAGATTGGGAAACTAATGATGCCACATGACTACGAAGTCTTTCGAGACAGAGTCCTTCCATAAAAATTTCTCGGTTTACTTGCCGCTCCAACTTTGGATAAAATCCCAAATATTCGATGACTACCTCCGTCATCTTCGTCACGGATAAAACTGACTGTCGTAGACAGTTTTTTCCCTTTATTGTTATTTCACTTCTCAATGAGGCGGGACGGCAGCGGCCTACATACACCGCTCTTCGGCCAAGAGGCACAGTTAGACATAGAGGACAGAGAAATAGATAAAAAGCATGGTAATACATGATGAATATATCCACAATACAGTGAAGTCGTTCGACGGAAGGCACTGTACATAAAGGGTGTCACCACGTGAACAGATGAAGACATCCAGTTTGAGACGTGAAAGGAGGAGAACACTGATGAAAACACTGTAGCACACAACGGAGAAACAATGACGCACGGAAACAATGCTGACGATCATAAAATATGGTTCAAATGGCCCTGAGCACCATGAGACAACAACTGAGGTCATCAGTCCCCTAGAACCTAGAACTACTTAAACCTAACAAACATAAGGACATGACACACATCCATGCCCGAGGCAGGATTCGAACATTCGACCGTAGCGGTCGCGCGGTTCCAGACTAAAGCGCCTAGAACTACTTGGCCACACTGGCCAGCTAACAATCATCGGCAAAGCACTCACAAATACCCCTATGAAAGGGGGGAGGGGCTCCCTCCAAGTTGTAGGGAGAGGTAGGAGGGCGGGAAGGAGGGGGGTGGAGCCAATGGGAGAGAAGTAGGGAGAGGGAGGGGAGAGGGTACGGGGTGTGGATGCCCATGGAGGGGGGAGGTGAGGGAGGGAGGAAGGGAGGAGGGAGAGAAGGGAGAGAAGGGAAAGAGGCTGCCCTGGAGGAAAAACAGAGGAGGAAGGGGAGGATCAAAGCTTGTAGGAGGGGAAGATAGAGGGGAGGGAATTGATGGAAGCCACCTTGGCCAAGGGTATGGAGTGTGGTAAGATGGAGAGCAGGTGGGATGCAGGTGTACAGGTGCGGCAGTGGAGGGGTGTGGGAAAGAATAAGAGAGACAAGTGGCTGAGAGGGATCAAGTTTACGGGATATGTAAAGCATCTGTATCTGTTCATGGAAGAGAAGGAGGTGTGGGAAAGGAATTACATCATAGAGGATTCCCATGGGGGGAGGGGGGCGGATGTGATAGGTGAGGTGGAGTGCATGGTGCTCCAGGATTTGAAGGGGCCTGTAGAAGGTAGGAGGGGTGAAGATCCAGGCGGGATGGGCATAACAGGGTATGGGGCAGATGAGGGATTTATAGGTGTGGAGAATTGTGGAGGGGTCCAGACCCCATGTGCGGCCAGAAAGGAGCTTTAGGAGGCAGAGTCGGGAGCATGCCTTGGCTTGAATCGCCCAGAGATGGAGGGTCCAGGGTGATGCCAAATCACTTGAGGGTGGGGGTAAGATTTTGATGGCCGTAGATAGTGAGATAAAAATCAAGGAGGCAGAAGGAAGGGGTTGTTCTTCCTACAATGATCCCTTGGGTTTTGGAAGGATTGACTTTGAGCAGCCACTGGTTACACCAAGTGGTGAACCAGTCTAGATGGGATTGGAGAAGGTGCTTTGAGCGTTGCAGGGTGGGGGTGAGGACAAGGAAGGTAGTCTCATTGGCATATTGGTGAAGGTGTAAGGGGGGTGAAGGCGGTGGCATGTCTGCTGTGTAAAGAAGGTAGACAAGAGGGGAGAGGACAGAACCTTGGGGCACACCGGCAGAGGGGTGGAAGGTGTAGGAATCCATGTTATGGATGGTGACATAGGAAAGACGGTGAGAAAGGAAGGAGGCGATCAGGCGGACGTAGTTATTAGGAAGGGCGAACGTTTGGCGCTTGAAGACGAGACCAGAAAGCCATACACAGTTGTAGGCATGCTCTAAGTTGAGAGAAAGGAAGATGGCAGAGTGACAGGAATTTAAATGATTGGAAAGGAGGTGAGTGAGGTAGAGGAGGACGGCCAAAAGCCACATTGGTTAGAGGGAAGGAGGCAGTGCTGGTGGAGGTGCTGGTGGACGTGTCAGGTGAGGATGGATTCCAGGACCTTGCTGAAGACCGAGGTAAGGCTGATGGGATGGTAAGAGGAGACAGCAGATTGTTGTTTGTCGGGTTTGAGAAACATCAGGATCTGGGAGGTTTTCCACAGGTCAGGGTAGAAGACGGTGGACATACTGCAGTACATAGTCTGGCCAGGATGGAGAGGAAGGAGGTGGGAGCTTCACGGAGGTGACGGTAGGTAACACAGTTGTGACCAGGAGCGATGTGGCGTTTCAGGCATAGTGTAGCGATGATATTTTGAGTGGTGATCGAGATGTTGAGTTCAGTGTGTGTAATGTTGTCCAAGTAGTGGAAGCCTGTAACGACTGGAGAGGCAGAGGTGTCAGTTCGATCACGGATATCAGGGAAGAGGGAGTAATTGAACTGGGGATCATCAGGGATGGTAAAGATATCAGAAAGGTAGGAAGCAAAATGGTTGGCCTTACTAAGGTTATCAGGAATGGGTTGGTGAACATGAAGGAGAGGGTAATAGGGAGAGGAGGTTTAGACCCGATAAAGTGGCGGAAGGGAGACCATTACTTAGACAAGTTAATAGGCAGGGCAGCATTAAGGCAGGTGCCTGTTTGTTGCCAGTCCCGGCGTTTTTTGGCCGCAAGCAAGTTTCGTATGTGTTGTTAGAGTTGCCTGTGGCGTTGTAGAGTGTCCTGGTCCCATGTGTGAAGGAAATCATGGTACAGATGGCGGGATTCACAAAGGAGGAGGACAGCCTATGGGGATAAGGTGGGGCAGTGCAGGGGGATGGTGATGGTAGGGATTTGTGCCTCCATACCCTCAGACAAGGTCTGCAGGAGAAAAGAGGCGGCATGGGTAACGTCATCAGGGTGGGTGGTAGGTGAGGGGATGGCTATCGAACCGGGTAGTGAGGGTATCTCGGTAGGCATCCCAGTTGGCACAGGAATAGTCATAGACATATGTTGGGGGAGGGTCAATTCAAGGGTCTGGGTGGGGGCGACGACGATCTGACATGGTGAGGAGGACAGGGAGATGGTCACTGCCAACAGGTTCAAGGACATCCACCGTGATGCAGCCAAGGAGGCTGGTGGAGGCCAGGACGACATCAGGTGTGATATTGGATTCTGGATGGGTGTATTGGGGAAGGGGAAGGAGGTCACCTTGGAGGGTGGCAAGGAACCAATGGATGTTGAGGTCGGCAGCAATCACATAGGTGGCGAAGGTACAGTTGATGTGGGAAAGAAAGTCGAAGGGAATAGGGGCAGAGGGGAGGCCATATATGGTGGTGCAGGTAACGGTAAGGGTGGGGAAGAACAGACTGAGGATCAGGTGTTCCGTGGGGTAGGGAAGGAGGGGTTGGAGCCGAACAGGGATCTGGCAGTGGTGGCCAATGGCTACCCCAGCACGCACTATCAGGAGAGGATTATCAGAGCGGTGAAGGATGTAGGGCGATGTGTGTATGGTATGTTGGGGTTGGAGAAAGGTTTCGTTCAGGAGGAAAGCATCCACGTAGTGGGTCATGAGGGCATGCATGAGGAGGTTCTTGTTAACGGGAAGGGAGCGGGGATGCTGCTGGGTCGTTTAACTGCAGTGGAAGGGTGAGAGGAAACTTCGGGTATGGGTGCAACTGGGAGACGGCGGGAGGTGGCAGGTCCTGGCGCCGGCGCGATGGTGGCATGTGCCATGGCTCTGTGGGCAACCATCCTGGTGGGGGCCTTATTAGTGGACAGAACAGTGTGAAGGAGTGGAGGGAAGGGATCGAGAGTGGAGAAGGGGTTTTGTGGAAGGGGGCAGGGGCCGGGGCGATGTAGGGTGCAGGAGGGGGAAGGGTGAGATGTAAATGGATGGATTTGGGGGGGGGGGTGCGACTGTGCACACCACGTAATCGTGGCATAGGGGGAGGTATACACAATGACTGTGGTGGTTGTGGTGGTGGTGGGGGTAGTCATGGTGAAGGGGAAAAATGGAAACAGAACAGTAAAAACAGAAAATGAAGTGGAAAAAGGACGAGGACAATGGTGAATCATGCATGATGGGAAGACGAAGATGAAGATTAAGACGAAGATGAAGATGCTGACAAAGACCAGGGCTGAAGCCCCACTCTGCTGCTGTTGATGGGAGAGGTGCCACAGGGGGAAGATCCGTCGCCAGGGGGTTGGCGAGGGGCTGGACTGCATCAACTGATGCTGCTGCTGCTGCTGCCACTGCTGCTGCTGCCACTGTCGCCGCCGCTGGGCTGGTGGAACAGGCTGTGCTGCTGGAACTGGGTGGGCTGCTGGAACCGACTGGGCTGCTTGAAACGATTGGGCTGCTGCAACCGACTCGGCTGCTGGAACTGGCTGGGCTGCTGCAACCAGGTGAGCTGCTGGAACCTGGGCTGCTGGCACCGCCGGAACTCGAACTGGGCCTGGCAACGGCGTCGCTGCTGGGATGCTGGTTGTGACTGCTGCTATACCTGCTGCAAATCCTAACACTTCAACAATTGTATGCCACAATTCTTGAAAGGCGCAACTCTTTCGAGTTCCGCCGAAGATGGTAGACCGGTGACGCTTCCGCTTTTATAAACAGTGGATGGCTTCTCATTGGCTGGATGACGTCATAGTGAAAACGGCGCGTATGGAGGTGGCGGCATAGATTTTGTTTGGACGCTTTATCCAGCGTTGCTTGCAGTGCCATCCATCGCAACAGGCAGAGAATTGCGAGGAATGTAAGAAGTCTCCCTCTGTGCTCTTTCTTCATCAACTACGCGCTTCCATGCATTGCAGAGTGCACATCCAAAGTGTCTGTTGGAATTATTTTCACTTAGTCTAATTTCAACTGCTTCTCTGACGACAGAGTCCCAATAGTTTGAAGCGTGAGCAAGTATTCTTGTTTCATCGAATAGAATCTTACGTTTATTTAACAAACTGTGCTCAGCCACCGCTGATTTTTCCAGATACCTGTATTTCAGGTGACGCTGATGTTCCACGCAGCTGTCAGCAACAGTTCTTATAGACTGGCCCGCATAATTTTTGCCACATTCGAAAGGAATGTTGTAAATTCCCCTTACTCTCAGGCCGAGATTATCTTTCACGGGTCGCAACATTTCCTTAATCTTCCTGGGTGGCCGGAAGACTGGTCTGATTGCATGCTCGCTCAAGATTCTACCGATCTTGCTGGTCGTTTCCCCGCAGAATGATAGCTGCACGATGTGTTGGTCCTCTTGATCTGTTCGAACAGCGTCCTTCTTTGGTTTCTTGGCCAGAGTAGATCTGATATCACGATGAGAATACCCATTTTTTCTAAATACCGTCGTCGGATGGTTAATCTCGGAGCCGAGATGATCCTTGTCAGAAATAGTCCTTGCTCTGTGTACCAAGGTATTCAGCATAGCTCTGTTCTGAGCTGGGTGGTGAAAACTACGTGCGTTTAGATATAAATCTGTAATCGTCGGTTTTCTGTGCACAGAATGTCTGAGACGTCCATCTGATTTTCGCTCCACCAGCACATCTAAGGAGCATAACTTCCCATCGTTCTCCACCTCCACTGTAAATCTTATGTTCTGGTGTATACCATTCAAATGATCCAAACTGCTGCAGTGCCTCATTGCCATGTGGCAATATTATAAATGCATCGTCAACATACCTGAAAAATCAGGATGGACGTAAGGCAACACCGTTCAACATTCGTTCTTCGAAATCCTCAATGAAAAAGTTAGCAATGGCTGGTGGTAGTGGCAAACCCATGGCTGTTCCGTCAGTCATTTCATAATATTTTCCACCATACAAAAATCGGTGGTCGTCAAAGTGTGTCGAAATAATTTCAGTATTTCAGGAAATAATTCAGCAGCCAACAGTTTTTATGTATCATCCACTCGTACCTTTTTAAACAAAGAGACCACATCCAGGCTGACCATGATGTCATTTGGACCTATCCTCATCTGCTTTGTGATGTCAACAAACAGTTTTGAGTTATTAATACCATGGCTACAGTGGCCGACAAAAGGTACTTATAATTTGCTAAGTATTTTGCCAACCGATGTGTAAGAAACCCAATAGCACTAACAATAGGTCTCAACAGGACCCCATCCTTATGGACCTTGGATGGACAATATAACCTAGGTGGCCTTGGTGCTCTTGGTCGTAGATTCTTGACTAGTTCCTCTGGGAGGCCAGAGTTCTTCAGTAGCTACCCTCTCTTCCTGCTAAGTGCTGCTGTGGGGTCCCGTTTAAGAATCCGGTATGTGGTATCTTCCAATAATAGAGCCTCTCTTACGATAATCGGTGACATGAGGATAACTGTGCCATTCCCTTTGTCGGCTGGTAGCGCAGCTAACTCTTCATCCTTCCCTTCACCTGATGGAGTTTTGTCGTGACTGACTCTCCCAAGGCTATCAGTGGTTCTAATGGAATGATGTCTACTCCTGGGGTCTTGTTTCGACTTAGGTCCTTTGGTGCACTGTCAAACTCTTCTCGCAGTATCGTATCTCACATTTAACTTCATCTACACCCTCTTCCATTTCCATAATATTGCCCTTAAGTACATCGCCCTTGTATGGACGCTCTCTATACTCCTTCCATCTTTCTGGTTTCCCTTCTTTACTTAGGACGGGTTTTCCATTTGAGCTCTTGATTTCACACGGTAGGTTCTCTTTTCTCTAATGGTCTCTTTAATTTTCCTATAGGTAGTATCTATCTTACCCCTGGTTATACATGCTTCTGCATCCTTACATTTGTCATCTAGCTATCACTGCTTAGTTATTTTGCACTTCCTGTCGATCTCATTTTTTAAACTTTGTATTACTTTTTTCCTGCTTCATTTATTGCATTCTTATATTTTCTCCTTTCGTCAATATCTCTTCTGTTACCGAAGAATTTCTACTAGCCCTCTTTTTCTTACCTACTTGATCCTTTGCTGCCTTCACTATTTCATCTTTCAAAGCTACACATTCTTCATCTAATGTGTTTCTTTCCCCGATTCTTGTCAATCATTTCCTAATACTCTCTCTGAAACTCTCAATAACCTCTGGTTCTTTCAGTTTAAGCAGCTCCCATCTCCTTAAATTCCTACCTTTTTGCAGTTTCTTCAGTTTCGATGTTCAGTTGATAAGCAATTTTAAAGTAGTTATATAGGTGTGAGCGCCCATACTGTTGTACTTTTATACAGTTGATCACACAACACAATGAAAGGCATTTTGTTAAGCCATTGCGCTACATGTGCATCCGAGCAAAACCTCATTGAAGATGTAAGTAACTTCACTGGTGTTTTTCTTTTTTAAAGAAAAATTCCGTCGTTTGACTGTTACTTGTTCGTTTATTAACTAAAAGAAATAAATGGAGAATAAATGGCGCAAATTTCTTTGAAAAATTTTTATATGGCTGTGGTCGCCCACTGACAAAATAAGTCGCGTACGTATAGTTCTGAGGGAACGACAATTAGCTTTTAACCTCTCGTGGACAGTGGGTGATTAGAGATGGATAAGTTTCTACCTGACTGCACACACAGATGGCGCCAGGTCTCCTCCCAGCAAAAAGAGGACAAGTTTTGTCGATGGCGGTGCGGCCGGTTCAAATGGCTCTGAGCACTATGAGACTTAACATCTGAGGTCATCAGTCCCCTAGAACTTAGAACTACTTAAACCTTTCTAACCCAAGGACATCACACACATCCATGCCAGAGCCAGGATGCAAACCTGTGACCGTAGGAGTCGCGCGGCTCCGGACTGAAGCACCTAGAACGGCTCGGCCACCACGGCCAGCCTGAGTAAATGCACGCGATTCTCCATGGAAAGTGTTCCATCGTCATACTATGACCACATTCTCTCTGCATCACTAAGTGTGAATGAGTGATTTCGACCACGAGAACAGATCTGCCCTCTCGTGATCTTTTGTTCTGTCCCTCACATTTATACTTGTGCTGGAGCAGTAGATCTACACGGTAGATGACGAGGATGCCCGTCCAGTCGTTCGCAGTGTGCGTCCTTCTCTTCAGCTGTCTGTTTCTTAGGTAATTGATAATTGGAATAAGTGCTTCGCCGAACTTCCCACAGCAGAATCACATAGAAGCAGATATCCTCGGATTAGTGAAACAACTTAAATCACTAAATCAATAAAAGCAAATATTCCGGTTCAGGCTGTATACCAATTAGGTTCGTTTCAGAGCTTGCTATAGCTCCATATTTAACAGCATATGCAACCGCTCGCTCGACGGTAGATCCGTATCCAATGACTCGAAAGTTGCACAGGTCACACCAATATTCAAGAATGGTAGAAAGTGTAATCCACTAAATTACATACCCATACCATTAACGTCGATATGCAGCAGGTTTTTGGAACGTGTATTGTGTTAAGAGTTACCTTGAAGCGAAAGGTCTATTGGACACACAGCCAACACGAATTTAGAAAACATCTTTCTTGTGAAACACAAGTAGCTCTTTACTCACACCAGATGCTGAGTGCTATTGACAAGGATTTTGAAATTGATTCCGTATTTCTGGATTTCCAGAAGGCTTCTGACACTGTATCAAACAAGTGGGCTTGTAGTGAAATTGCGTGTTTAGGGAATTTCGTCTCATTTACGGACTGGATTCGTTATGTCCTGTCAGAGAGGTCACAGTTCGTAGCAACTGACGGAAAGTCATCGAGTACAACAGAAGTGATTTCTAGCGTTCCCGCTGCTGTTACTTGTCTGTATAAACGATATAGGAGATAATCTGAACAGCCGTCTTAGGTTGTTTGCTGATGGTGCTGTCGTTTATCGTTTAGTAAAGTCATCAGAAGAACAAAATAAGTTGCGAAAATATTTAGAAAAGATATCTTATGATGCGAAAATTCGCAAGTTGACCCTACTTAATGGAAAGTGTGAGTCATCCACATGAGTGCTACAAGGAATCAATTAAACTTCGGGTACACAATAAATCAGTCAAATCTAAAGGCTGTAATTTCAAATAAACACCAAGGAATTTCAATTACGAACAAATTAAATTGGAAAGAACACACAGAAAATGTTGTGGGGAAGGAGAAACTGTCTGCGTTTTATTGGCAGAACACTTAGAAAATGTAACAGATCTATTAAAGAGACTGCCTGCACTACGCTTATCCGTCCTGTTTGGAGTATTGCTGTGTGGTCTGGGATCCTTACCACATAGGATTAACAGAGCGCATAGGGAAAGTTCAAAGAAGATCAGCACATTTTGTATCGTCGCAAAATAGGGGAGAGAGTGTCACTGACATGATACAGAATTTGGAGTAAACTTCATTAAAATAAAGGCATTTTTCGTTGCGATGGAATCCTCTCACGAAATTTCAATCATCAACTTTCTCCTCCGAATTCGAAAATATTTTTCAATGTCAGTAAACTTTACCGGCAGCCGTACTCTTTGAGATATGTTATTTTATTCTGAAGGCAACCAGTCGGCAATTCATTTCGCCATCTTCAGGCCCCATACGCTTTTTTCAAATCAACGAACTTATCGTATAGCGACATAAAACTGGATATCGTGAATTCCAGTCGTTGTACACATGCTTCATACGAAGATGTGACAGTAACTGGTTGCTTTCAGAGTAAAATAAAATATCTTAAAGTGTACGGCTGTTGGTAAAGTTTATTGACATTGAAATGTACGTACCAGCCGATGTCACCTGGCCGTGATGGACCAACAAAGAGCGAAAATATTTTGTTGACGGTGACCTACATAGGGAAAAGTGATCATCATAATAAAATAAGGGAAATCAGAGCTCTTACGGAAAGATATAGGCATTCGTTTCTTCCGCGTGCAGTTGGAGACTGGACTAATAGAGAATTATCGTGAAGGTGGTTCGATGAACCTTCTGCCAGGCACTTATGTGTGATATGTGGAGTATTTATGTAGATGTAGATGTGGATGTAGAATATAAGTAACAGCCTATCCTTGCACTTTTAACTGATGTGGAGACGCTGTGGTGCATTGTTTTAACGTGCAGCACCCTACAGTCATGTTCTCTAACCTTGTATGTAACCCACAGAGTGTGAAATATCGCTGGGAAGCAAATAAAGTAACACGCAGAACACCTTTAAAGACTTAGAACATCCAATGTAACTCAGCTAAATTTAGAAAAGCACGCATAAACCGCAACGAATGGAAGCCAGCATAGGGGACTAATTGTGTAAGATATTTAAAATAAGCATATGTACAATATGGTGCTCAGAACGTCCATAAGGGGCGATCAAAAATTTTGTTAGGCCGTACAGTCCAGAATAGATATGGCAATGAAGCAAAATCGCCGGAAGCACTGAGGTAATCATCCCACCGACGTAAGAGGTTGAAGATAGCCGTCTGGTAAAACACTATGTTCTGCTGCATAAAAAGCCCTTCACTGCCTGGTACAGATCCTTACCAATAGGAATTGTCGACCCTTCATGACTTTTTTGAAAACACCGAAGGCATGATAATCGAATGAGAGGAAATCAGCACCATAGGGCATTTGCTCGAGTGTCTCCCACTTGAGGTGGCTTAACTTTGCGGCAAGGCATTTGAGATATGGGGACGTTTGTTATGATGAAGTTGCAGGTGGTTTTCCACGAAAGTGCTGCCCCATACACATTCCCCCTTCTGCACTGGATATCTACGTGTGTTTATCCTTCGGCAGCCAAGAGAAGAATGACAGCACATTGTTCCTGTTTGGACGGCCTGCAAGTCGGAAAGATATAAACACCCTACTAGACTCTTCCTTGAATGTCGGTGCTTCTATAGCCGTATCGGAATTGCGCTACGTTAGTACACGCTACAGTAAAGCCCTCAAACGGAGTTTTTTTATCGCCTTTTACACAACACTAAAACTGACGATTCACAAATGGCCACATAGGACACGACATCAGTTAATAGCTAGAAAGTATACCATCAAGTACTAAACTATATAAATGAATAGTACCACTTTCAATCAACAGTACCACTATCTTAAGACTGTGAGAAATTGCTACATCCAGAAAGTAATTACACAGGGCAAAAATCCTCGCCAATAATCACACAACGATTTTCAGTACAACACTATTCAGTATACTAAGCTCATTATCAAACACCACACACACAAATGGCGTCTCTATTTCCCTCCTTACACAGAGACATGAACAAATAAACACAACATAACATAACCACTAAGGAAACTGATCAGAATGCAGATGAATATAGCGGCCAAATAGTGCAGTAAAAAGTAAAAAATGCGGTACAATTGACAATCGTCAATTAAGTAAGAACACAAATCGTAAAGCAGTAGTGTGGAAATTGCATTGACAAACGAATAACAGTTCAAAACAGCCGATGAGTATGAGATAAACATAAGTGAACTCTGCTACAACTGCACGTCATAAAAACAAGTAGCACATTCACCAGAGCTGGCTATTCTATTTTGCTGTGAGCTAATAACACTCAAGTGAGCGTAACTTACAGATCGCTTCGCCATCTTTAGACCTGAGTAAAATCTGAAGGCCGCGCGGGATTAGCCGAGCGGTCTGGGCACTGCAATCGTGGACTGTGCGGCTGGTCCCGGCGGAGGTTCGAGTCCTCCCTCGGGCACGGGTGTGTGTGTTTGTCCATAGGATAATTTAGGTTAAGTGGCGTGTAAGCTTAGGGACTGATGACCTTAGCAGTTAAGTCCCATAAGATTAAAAAAAAAAAAAAATCTGAAGGTGGTCATCGTTGACCAAATGGATAAACTGTCTGATTAACACTTTTCGTCCGCCACTGCACTTGCAATAAAATAATTACTGTATAGCTGGAGACTGTGTTGCAATCATGAACAAAGGACAACTTGAAAGAAGAATAGATTGAAGTAAAGAGGTTCCTCAATGCATCATCATTAATTGCTACTTCCACACACAATTCTGATTAACTTGGAGTACAAAAGCTAACTTGGAATATGTATAAAGTAATTAAACTCTGAGGACCAGAAAACAACGCGATGCTGACCATTCGACACGCCATCCTCTGTTATGTGGCGTCATTCAGATGCGGTATAGAGGGGTATGGTGTCCGCAAACCATTCTCCCAGTCGTGGTCAGCTTCGCAGATCTCTGAACTACTCATTTAAGTAGGTTCTTAATGGGCAGCGCGAGCCGCTGTGGCCGAGCGGTTCTAGGAGTTTAATTCTGGAACCGAGCGACCGCTACGGTCGCAGGCTCGAATCCTGCTTCGGGCATGGATGTGAATGTTATGTTTAAGTAGTTCTAAGTTCTAGGGGACTGATGACCTCAGATGTTAAGTCCCGTAGTGCTCACAGCCATTTGAACCATTAATGGGCATCAAGAGGGTGAGTGGACTCTATTCTAGTCCTCACCAAAGAAAAATTCCTGATATTATCGGGAAATGACTTTGGGTTTACTGCAAGGTATTTAGACGTGACGACCACGCACATATCCATACATATTATAAGAAGGGGTATAGGTACACCGAGGTGGCAAAGTCATAGGATACCTCGTAATACCGTGGCGCTTAGCCGTGAGTTGTGGTGCACTGTCGTTAGTACAGATATTTCATTAGCTTCTGCTTTTACGCGTTTGTTTCGTTTCCCTTTGTCGATCTATACGCTGCTATCAGACATAAAGACGTTCAAAAACTGGTAAAAGTACGAACGACAGTGACCTTTCTCTGGAAAAAGTTCATATACAAAGCAACAGTAGCCTCAACATTTCTCCTACACTCATCGTAAATTATTTCTTCTGTGGTTGAAACATTCATCGTCTGCTTGCACGCCTGTTCACCAAATGATAGCTAGGTCTGCAGGCAATATACACTGCGCAAGTATTGTAATGTTTAGAGCCGCTATCTGTTCTAAATTTGCTCGGTACTTGAACTCAGGTCGCCATGTACTGCTTGTTATGATAGGTCGTAGTTCGCTACACGGCCACAGTGGTGCATCGAGTAGTCTCCTGCTCGATACGTCGGACAAATATAACGTTGTGATTAAAATTCTTCTGGGTATTATGCCGCGTCATTGCTAAAAACTAACAACAATAATAAACTAAAGCCGACGTTTCGGCCGAATTGCAACGGTCTTCCTCAGGGCACGACTGGTTTTGCATGGAGATAGGTGCTTCAATTTATTACAGACTATCGATATCTGACGTCACTGTTGTAAAATTTTTAGTTGGCCCTCTAATATGATTGGCTAGTCATGACGTAAGGGAAGATGGAAAGAAAGAGGCTATTCGTGGATGTCCATGTCGTCAACGGTTGGTAGCTGTCCGCCAATCAGCGTTCGGCTTCAGGTCGGCAAGTTTTCCTCCTGGTGTGCGCGGAAGTGAACTGACAGTTGCTCTACAGCTGTTTGTGTAGATACGTCCGTGTCCCGTGTAGCTTCTGCCCCGCGACCACTCGCGGCCCGTTGGACTGGGATGGCCGGCAGCCAGGACGCCGGGAGTTTGTAGCCATCTTCTCTGTTGATGTTGTCAGGCTGCTTAATGATTTCGATCACCTCCCGTACTTTGCGTTCTCGCATCCACGATTCTTTCGCAAGTACTCGGGCCTCCTGGAACCTGATAGGTTGTCCACAGTCACGGTGGTGTTCCGCTATCGTCGATTTGTTGTTGTAATCGTACATAGCGTTCGTGTTCTGCTACTCGTAAGCTGATAGGTCTCCCTGTTTCTCCTATGTAGGCATCTCCGCACACACACCGTAGTTCGTAAACACCTGCAGTGTTAAGACTTTTGCCGGCCGCTGTGGCCGAGCGGTTCTAGGCGCTACAGTCTGGAACCGCGCGGCCGCTACGGTCGCAGGTTCGAATCCTGCCTCGGGCATGGATGTGTGTGATGTCCTTAGGTTAGTTAGGTTTAAGTAGTTCTAAGTTCTAGGGGACTGATGACCTCAGAAGTTAAGTCCCATAATGCTCAGAGCAATTTGATTTTGTTAAGATTTTTGCCTACATCCTTGGCGGAACCTATCATTTCGTGGATCCTGTGGTTGCTTCGAAAAATCGGTTTGAAACCTCGTCGGCGGAGGACGTTGCCTAGCCGTTGACTGACGCCTTTTACATATGGTAAGTGTACCAGTGGAACCTTCTCTTCTTTGCCTTCTTCTCGTGTTCTGCTCCCTTCGGTATTAGCTACCTTTCTTATGATGATGTCATCATAGCTGTTGGCACGAAGCGTGTGTTGTAGCTCCGTTAATTCTTCTTTGATATTATTTTCATCGCTTATCTGGTAGGCTCGGACAGTTAACGTATGCAGAGCAGAATACTTTTGAGCTGGTTGGTGGTGGCTCTCCGCGTGCAGGTACCGATTAGTGTGCGTTGGTTTCCGGTACACTTTGTGTCACAGTTTACCTTCGGTAGCTCTGTATACTTCCACATCCAGAAATGGCAAGGTAGCATTGATTACAGTCTCATGTGTGAACTTTATATTTTTGTGCAGGCTATTTAAGTGCTGGAGGAAGTTTCCCAATTCCGCTTCAACGTGAGGCCAGATGACGAATGTGTCGTCCACATATCGTAGCCAACAACTGGGACGTAACGGAGCAGAAGCTAGGGCCGTTTGTTCAAAGGCTTCCATGAAGGTGTCCGCAGCTAAAGGGGAGAGCGGGTAGGTGGGATCCGATCCTGTAGAATGCGCATAGTCTCCTCAATAAGTACGTTACTGAAGAGAGACTTGATGTCAAAACTGACCTTAATGTCTGATGGCCTTATTCGCTGTCCCCCCAATCAGTTGCATAAAGTGGGAAGAGTCTTTCACGTAGGAGTCTGTTTGTCCCACAAGACGGCGTAATTTAGGTGCCAGATGTTTCGCAACATAATACGTAGGTGAATCTATTCCGTTCACTTTGGGCTTCAGCTCATAACCCTCCTTATGGAGCTTAGGTAATCCGTAGATTCTGGGAGGAAAAGGCACCTTGGTGTTTAGTCTCTTGCCTGTGTCAGGATCAATTCTCGAGTCCTTTACGAGGGTCTTCGTATTTCTGCCTATCCTCGCCGTCGGTTCATTCCTTAGTACTCTGTAAATGGGATCGCTTAGCAGTTCGTCCATGTTCTTTTCATATTCAGAAGTGTCCATCAGAACCATAGTGTTTCCTTTGTCCGCATGTAGGACCACAATATCCTTGTTATTCCTGAGCGCCTTTATGGTCTGTCTTTCTTCACGTGTGATATTGGCTCTGGGTGGTTTTGCAGTTCGTAAAATTCTTACAGTTTCCTGCTTTATCTTTTCTGCTTCAACACGTGGTACTTGGTGGAGTGATGCCTCCACAGATTGAATGATCTCTTCTGCGGGAATCTTTGTGGGCCTAACTGCAGAGTTTAACCCTTTGGACAGAACTGACGTCGCTACCTCACTGATGGTCTGTGTCTAGATGTTAAACACGGTACGAGCTGTATCTACACTTAGCTGCGAGTTGTTGCCACTGTGTTTTACAATTAGAAGTTTTGAAATCCTGGTTTGTCCTACACTCGCAGCATGGAGGTGGGTTCCAACGTGCCGATGGATATTCAAGGGCCATTGAGTAGCATATGGTAAATTAAGATTCTGTACCCGTTTCTTTCCTCCGATTACAAACCCCACTGTAGCAAAACGAAGAAAATGTTTCAGACAAAACATATGTAGATTTTGCAGTAGAATCACAAACTGCAGTAAACAGCGGGGAACACATTGAAGATTTCAAAGTTTCCACCCGACAACCACACACGGTGTGGGGTGGCGAGTCGAGTGTGGTATTTTTGGATGTACCCTTCGAGACAAACAAATTGGAATTATAACTGTTTTTGATCTGGTATGTTGTTTTCGAGATATTTCAATGTCTTTGGTGGCTGTGAGGGAGTGCGTGCGATCTACTGTCGCCACTTGTGCGCGCGTTCCGTCGACTCTGGCCCTCGTCGTATCACCTGTGTGTGGTAGTGAGTGGTGCGTGGGACACTCCGCGTCCTGGCGACTGCAGCGAGTTGAACCGGTTGACTGTTGGACTATGGGGGTCCGCGCTTTCCTGCACCGATAACGGTTGCTACCGGCGATTTAGCGGGCAAGGAGCGGTTCTCGTCGGGTGCAACCTGGTTACGAAGTGCATAGGTCTGTTTTTGTGTGCTAGATACACCGAGATGTATTACACAAGTTGTTAGGAGCTACGAGCAAGAGCGCAGTATCATTCGGTCCTTGGCATTTATTTGAAATTATGTATGAAGACTGTTCAGTAAATGCTGTACTTAAAGACTGTTAATTCTACTAAGATGTGACCTATGTGTCAATTCGGAGATCTCTGTAGGCGCCAAGTTAGTAGAGGAGACCGGAGCACGTTGGCCATAGGGGCAGGATGGCCCAGTCGAGCTAGTTCATGCAATAGACGCTAGATCGTGCTGGGAATCAATCAGCAGGTTGGTAGCACTGTCCCGCTCCCTCTACAGGAGCAATATGGCCGGCGGAGCAGTTTTGGACAAGTTATGTTGATTAACTGGTTTTCTGCGTGTGTGAGTAAAATTCTACTCGTCGGTTAAATGTGTGTTATCTAAAGTTTGCTTACTTTAGGCGCAAGAGGTGATTAGTATAATTAAACGTCGTAGTTTAAGGATTATTTCTATATGGCATACAATCTAAATTGCTTCAGTGGGTTTTGTGACGGATAGAATTTATTGTAAACATGGCGATGGGGCAGGTTGGCCCAGAGACGACGGCGCACGATGGCCACCCGGTCCAACCTGCCCCGTCCTATATATTCTTTTAAACTCGATGAAATATTTGTTATTTTTAATGATAATAATATTTATAATTCGTCAAGTTAATGAAATTATTAACATAATTTTCGAAGCTAAACATATTTTGATACGTTTCACAGGCCAAAAGATCGTCGTATTCACGAGATAAAAAGCGTTTTAAGAAGAAAACCTGTAAATTTTGTTATAATCTTGAATAGCGATCTGAGTAGTCAGAATCTGGTTCATTTCTTTGTTTTTAGAACTTCAGAGTTACTGCCTGAGTTTAAACCATTTGTTTTATCTATAGGAACATAAAAATGGTGCGAAATTAAAAAAAGAAAAAGTGAAAGAGTAATCATTTCTGAAGATAGGATGCTAAAAGCAGTTTTACAAGTAAAAGGAAAGGGAAGATCAGTGAGGGCTACTAGCGAGGTATTTGTAATTCCAAGAAAAACTTTGGGGAGGTCCTGTGCTAAGTACAAACAGACCTCATGTCAGCCTACACAGTAAATTGAACTTCAGGAAACTGAAACTGAACCTCAACCCAAGCCAATAGACCAAAACCCTCACCGAGCGAGGTGGCGCAGTGGTTAGACACTGGACTCGCATTCGGAAGGACGACGGTTCAATCCCGCGTCCGGCCATCCTGATTTAGGTTTTCCGTGATTTCCCTAAATCACTCCAGGCAAATGCCGGGATGGTTCCTCTGAAAGGGCACGGTCGACTTCCTTCCCCATCCTTCCCTAATCCGATGAGACCGATGACCACGCTGTCTGGTCTCCTTCCCCAAACCAACCAACCAACCAACCAAAACTCTCAGCCTGGAGGAGTCCTACAAATACTTAATGACAAAAAGAAGCCTTCGGATAAATTTGGTTATGCTAAAAGATTTCAGGTATGAAATGTTGTTAGTTAAAATTATTTTTATTTGCAAAGCTATTTGTCAATTACTAATGTTTTTTCTCTATCTCTGCCATTGTTATTGTGTCTATCTCTACGTCATCTTGTGCACTGTAAGCCTACTGATTTCTCTCTCTCTCTCTCTCTCTCTCTCTCTCTCTCACACACACACACACACACACACACACACACACACACACACACACACTGAAAAGACAAACTGTGCCTCTATGGATAACTTAACTAGAGTTGTTTATTTTCAGATATTTAATTCCGAACAAAAAGATATGCTTGAACAATACCTCATGAAGGCAAGTGACATATATTATGGTCTTTCCCCGAAAGAAGTCGGGCGGTTTGCGTATAGAAATGCTATTGCATGCAACAATAAAATACTCCAAACATGGACCGAGACCGAAATGGCGGGAAGTAATTGGTTCACAGGACTCTTGAAGAGGCACCCTGAACTCTCCATTCAGACTCCTCAAGTAACTAGTTTAGCTCGTTGCACCAGTTTCAACAAGGATAATGTAGAATGGTTTTTTAATAATCTCGACATTGTTTTAAAAAGATTAAAAGTGACCCCTGCAGACATCTGGAACATTGACGAAACTGGAGTAATTACCGTCCAGCTTCCTGATCGTGTAGCCGCTCGAAGAGGTTTTCGCCAAATAGGGCCAGTGACATCGGCTGAGAGAGGGTCGCTTGTTACGATCGCTTTTGCAGTTAGTGCGTTGAGTAATAGCGTGCCTCCATTCTTCATCTTCCCGAGGGTCAACTTCAAGGCTTCAAGTCCATCAACTCGAGCTGAGATAAGCGTAAGACCGTTTCCAACTCCAGAAGAGGTCAGACCTTTTGAAAAAGCAAAGCCCAGAAAAAGTATGGGAGCAGGGTAAAGGAAAAGAGTTTCTGCCATAGTGACAGACATTCCAGCAAAAGAAGCCCTCGAGGAAGAACAAAAAGGTGCAAAAGAAAAGAAGGCGAAAGCATTGAAAAGAAAACTTAAATCACAGGCTAAAAAAGCACTTTTTCAAAAAGAAAGTAGGAGCAATAGTAGAATGAAATTAACTAAATCAACTGCAGTAGGCCTAAAATGCAAGAAGAAGCCAATGGGAGATGACGATGATGAAGATGATGCTGACGATGAGGAAGATGAAGATTCAGTGTGCCTAAGGTGTCTCAAGCCTTTTTCAAACAGTCAGCCCAGAGCACAATGGATTCAGTGCACAAACTGTGAGTGTTGGGCTCCTCAGAGATGCATGAAAAATGAAATCCGTGAACTGTTTTATGAGCGTTATAACTGTGCTGATCCTTTGGATGTGGACAGTGATTAAAGTTGATTGGTTTGTATTAAGACACTATAATTCCTAATAATTTTAAGCTTTCCCGTTGTCATAATAAAATGTTAAGCATTTAACTCAATATTCAACTTGATTTGATGTACATTAAAGTATGTTTCTTGATAACTATTCATTTTATTTTGATATCCTAAAGTTATACTAGTTTAACGTATCAAAATATTACATGGGTCAACGTGCCCCAGCCTCTGGGCCAACTTACCCCGAGGTAGGGGCAGATTTGCCCACTTGACATATGTCTAGTAATTAGTTTTTTTAAACTTTTTAACTCATATTTTCAAGGTTAATAATTGTGATCCAGATTCAGTAAGACTGCTCTAAATATTTAGCAATAATTTCATAAATTTAAATATGTAAAAAAAATTAACATAATTTCTTTAAAAAATATGGCCAACGTACCTCGGTCTCCCCTATTTTGCAATGTCAATCTGGTACTTGAAACTGTTGTTTGTTATCACTGAGTATTTGATACTACTCATTTATTACACTCCCTTGGCAACCAAACTTCCTGCATTGAAATCCAGAGGGGATCTGTCTGACATTCTGGAGCGTCGTAGGGGTTTGAAGACGTGCAGCGATACGTCGACCGAGAGCATCCCAGATGTGCTCGATATGGTTTAGGTCTGTAGAACAGGCATGCCACTCCATTCGCCTGATATCTTCTGTTTCAAGGTACTCCTCCACGATGGCATCTCGGTGGGGCCGTGCGTTATCATCCATCAGGAGGAAGGTGGGACCCATTACACCCCTAAAAGGCGGACATACTGGTGCAAAATGACGTCCCGATACACCTGATCTGTTACAGTTCCTCTGTTACAGGGGTGTACGTGCACCAATCATAATACCAAACCACACCATCAAACCACGACCTCCTAACAGGTCCCTTTCAAAGACATTAAGGGGTTGGCATCTGGTTCTTGGTTCACTCCAGATGAAAAACCGGCGAGAATCACTGTTCAGACTATACCTGGACTCGTCCGTGAACATAACCTGGGACCACTGTTCCAATGACCATGTACTGTGTTCTTGACAGGCACTCCCCTGTGACCAGGGGTCAGTGGAATGCACCTTGCAGGTCTCCTGGCGAATAAACCACGTCTGTTCAGTCGTCCGTAGATGTGTGTCTGGAGACAACTGTTCCAGTGGCTGCGGTAAGGTCCCAAACAAGGCTAACTACAGTACCCCGAGGCCGTCTGCGGGCACTGATAGTCAGATATCGGTCTTCTTGTGGTGTTGTACACTGTGGACGTCCCGTACTGTAGCACCTGGACCCGTTTCCAGTATTCTGGAATCGTTGCCATGATCTTGAGATCACACTTTGTGGCACACGGAGGGCCCGTGCTACGACCTGTGGTGTTTGACCAGCCTCCAGTCGCTCTAGTATTCTACCCCTCGTAACGTCATCAATATGTGTTCTTTGAGACATTTTCAACACACAGTCACTATTAGAAGTCTGAACACGTCTGCACACTTTTCGCTGCACCGTATTCTGGCATGCACTAACACACCTCTGCGTATGTGGACTGCTGCTAGCGCCACCGTGCGACGACCGCAGGTCAAATGCAACGTATGGTCATACTCCGAGGTGATTTGAATCCGCAAACCGCTCACCAGGGCGTTGTTTCACCATGTATCAGCATTATCCTTAATTTATGAGCATGAGAGTAAAAAGAAAGAAAACTGAAAACTGGATTATCATTTGGTACTCTCAACACAAACAAGAACAGTACCCCGATTCATCAGAAGGGAGTGTGTTGGCACACATGAAAGTGCGAGAATAATAACACTCATCAAACAGCATTTGCCTTTTCGAACGTAGTTTCTAAAACTGAACAGTCAGTTATTGTGCACTCTCACTTAATAATGATGGAGCCCCTGACTATCAAATGGATATGTTTGCCAGTGATACAACGGTCCTCCCCACAATATCTCCCAGCGCATTTGTTGAAAAGTTGCATGAGCCACAAGTAATTGCTGCGTGCAGCATCGTTCCGCGTGCTCTCGTGGTTCAGCAGACTCTTGAGTTTGCCTCTCATCCCCTCGCCACGATCCCTCTACCGGACCTGCCTCGCGCCGTCCGTGCCTGCCTCTAGTGAGAGCCATCTTCACCCGCAGGCCAGCCTCAACGCTCCACTTCGCACTGCCTAAAAGTGCTCACTTTCTTGCTCGCCCGTCTAAAACCTGCCAAACGCCATGCAGTCGTTGGCGAAAACCACGCTGAATGTCGATACGTCGTGCCAGATGTATTAGTTGGCCCCTGAAGACTGGAAAACTGTGGCCTCGTCAGATGAGTACCGATTTCAGTTGGGTTCGACTTTGGCGCAGACCCCATGGAGCCATCGACCAAAGTTGTCAACAAGGCACTGTGCAGGCTGGTGCTGGCTCCTTAATGTTGTGGGCTTTGTTTACGTGGAATGGAATGTGTGCTCAGGTCCAACTGAACCGATCATTGACTAGAAATGGTCGCTTGCTTGCACACCATTTTCAGCCATTCATGGACTTCATTTTCCCAAACAACTATGGAAATTTTACAGATGACAATGCACCATGGCACCCACCCACATTTGCTATTGGTTTGAAGAACATTCTGGATGGTTCGAGCAATTGATTTGGCCTCCCGGATCGCCCGACATGAATCCCACCGAAAATTTATGGGACATAAGCGAGAGGTAAGATCGTGCACAAAATCCTGTATCAGCGACACTTCTGCAATTATGGACGGCTATATAGGTAACATGGATCAATATTTCTGTAGGAGACGTCCATATCATGTCGAGTGGCTTCATTACACTGGGATGTTAGGAGATATCCCATGACTTTTCTCACTTAGTGTATAATAGCAAGAACTTTCAAAATCATAGCATGTTTTATCAGTAATAATTTAAAGAAAGTGGCCCTATTAATTTAAATTATGATATGCCAGTTAGTTTAGATTCCAGGAAACGTTGTGGCCGAATACTAGACGTTTAATTTTATTGGACTGAGCCTATAGTACTATCAATAACATCCCCTGGTACGGGAGTCGCTGTACCCGAAAGTTTCAGTTTGATGACGTTAGTCATTCAATGTTTAATTAATATCCAGAAAATGGCAGTTAGTGAGAAGCCGTCACTGCACAGTTTGATCGTAGCTACTTCAGCACCACACACAATGGTTGCCATTCGAACGCAGTGATTTTGACCCTGTGGGCCTTTTCACTATCGTCGCTTTACAGCTGGTAACATGCAGATAGGTAGTCTCCTGTTTCTCAGAAATCGAAATATTAAAATTGCAAGCGCACCTCGTTTCACTCTCACTCTGTACCTGCGTTTCGTTTGGATTATGTTGTGGGGGGAGGAAAGTCTTCCTGCACTGGACTAAGATGGAGAGCTATCACGACAGCTGTTAGGCTAGGGCGTCCATCTCGATGTGTTTCTCGATACCGACTGATGTTCAGGTTTGGCATGTGTCGACGAGCCGAGGAATACAAACGATCATCAGAGCATGAAGCCCTGTTTTACGGACCATTAATTTTACCAACCGCGTCTCAATTAATATTTTGGGGCCATAATTGTTGCCGCAAGGCCAGATGCTGCCGCCTACTTTCCAGCCTTGCAGACATGGCAAGTGAAGAACCTATGTCGGGAGTTGAGGTTTTCATCAGAGTTTTTATATTTGCTACACCTTCCTAGCTCTTGCCATCCGCTTTTCAGTACTTCCGTCTACGGTGTTAGTCTTGCAGTGTGTTCAAGTGTGTTCTTCACTTCTGTTGCAGGCTGTGGTTAGAGGCCATGTTTGTAGTGCTCATTACCTTGCTAAATAAGGATGGATTCTAATTTCAGTTTGGTAAAAATCTCTGTTGACGATTCCCTTGAATCACTGAGATGCACTACCCGGTTTGTACTGTGGACAGCAATGTATACTTTCCATTCTTTCTCGATACGGATAAATGGGATTTTTTATCGAAACGTTCGATCATGTTGTTTTCCACGTATTTAGCTGCTTGATACAGAAGATCGTTCAGTCCACAATCCTAGTGCCCCTGTACTTCGTGTTATGCATTTATTCCAGCAACTATCATATTATGGAACAAGGCGCTAACGCCCCACGTCTGCAAGTGATGGGTGCGATCGCCAGTTGCCAGCAGTGTTAGCAGATAACCACAGCCGCCAGCGGAAATAGCACGTATGTAATAAATTGCCCCGGCTCTTTAATGTGACCACCCGTCAAAAGCCGGATTAACCTTGGTTGCAAGGCTCGAACCAAAAGATTCAATGAGGTTCTGGACGTTACGGACAATGATATGGAGCTGTAAAGACTCCAGTGTTGCGGACAGCTACGTTAGGTTTCTAGGTTGAGCGTACATGTCGCGAACAGCCCACTCGAGATGGTCCACAGATTCTCGACTGGGCTTAAATCCAGGGAGTTTGGTGGCCAGAAGAGTGTGGTAAAATCGTGCTCCAAACCAAGCACGTACACTACAAGCTGTGTGACATGTTGCGTTGTCCTTCTGGTAGATACCACGTGCCGAAGAAAAGGAAACTGCATATAGGGGTACACATACTCTCCAAGGATAGCTGCATCCCTGTATTCATCCATTGCGCCTTCCAGAATGATGAGATTACCAAGGGAGTGTCCGCCACTGGTAACTGAGTGGTTAGCGCGACGGAATGTCATACCTAATGAATGGCCTGGCTGCGATTCCTGGCTGGGTCGGACATTTTCTCCGCTTAGGGCCCGGGTGTTGTCCTTATCATCATCATTTCATCCCCATCACCACGCAAGTCACCAAAGTGGCGTCAACTCGAAAGACTTGCACCAGGCGAACGGTCTACCCAACGGGAGGCCCTAGCCACTCGGCAATTCCATTTACCAAGGGAGTGCCCACTGGCCTGGACTCTTTCGACGATTACTGTAGGGTGTTTGATTTCAGAACTTTCACGCCATACCCGCCAATGGTCATGTCTGTTGAAGCATAAAACTGAAATTGCCATTTGTCGCAAATCGACGTCCAGTTGCTGTATAAGCTTGCAAGTTCCAGCCTTCAACGCCCATAAACAGCAGTCAGCATGAGTGCATGAACCAGGAGACTGCTGTGGAGGCCGATACGCAGCAACGTCCGCTGAACAGTCACTGATGAGCCCCTTGGTTCATCTGGGCGGTCAGTTGGTTAACAGTTGCACGTCAGTACGCCTGTATACATCTCCACAGCCGTCGTTCACTCCTGTCGTCTATGGCTCAGGCTGCATCACACTTCCTTCAGCCCCAGTTTTGGACCACCCCATTCTGCCATGTACGATATGCTTAAACACAGCGACAGCCGAACAGTTTAGAAACTTAGCCGTTTCGGAAATTCTTCAACCCTTGGCGCGAAAGCCAATGATTTTGACCTTTTTGACGTCATATAAATCGCTCTTTCTCATGACAGTGATTATTGCACTGTGTCCCACGTCCCCCTCCCCCCTCCCCTCCGACACGGCTTACACAGGGCAAATCACCTAAAACTTGCACCAAACTTACTGCGGAAATGAAAACCACTATTGATGTATGGTTTTCACAGAATGAATTGGAAGTCAGGGGCTTGTACCCTTTGTACATGAGAGGCTATTCTGCGACTGAAAGCTGCATCGACAGCTTCCGAGTAATCACTGATGGAATGCAGAGACAGCCATATTTTCGTTGGACTTCTGGAGGCTTTACTAGTAAGGTCAAGAAACTGTGTACCATCCACTATTGTGAGGGGAGGCCACTATTGCTGCTCGAGCCATTCCTTCAGCCAAAACTGATGCTGCTGGCGTCTGACTCCTAAATGGAGTCTGTTGGTTGAAATCTACACGCTAATGAGTACTACACGCAGGGGTGCAGGATGACGCTCCTAGGCACACTTGCTCAATGGGAGAGCAGCAGTGCAACGGCGGTTCTGGAGCATTTTGTTAGGGCGGATTTCATAAATCAAGGGAAAGCATACATTCAGGGGCAAACCTGATTGACTTATGTCCTGCTCACCCTTTCCTCAACCTAGTGTTTAGTTAAGTGGTTTACGACCCCATGAGGGTTGATTTATGACCCCCCCCCCTAGTGATAATGCATCCTTCTAAGAGACATGCTGCCCTCACTCCTCACATCTGCCACTCCTCTCTCTTTCGTGCACTACCAAACATACTGTGGAAATGAAAACTGCTATTGATGTATGGTTTTCACAGAATGAATTGGTAGTCAGGGGCTTGTATTGCTAGCCAGTAAACAGACTGTAATAACTGTGACCAATAATGAGACTACTGATTATGACAGATTGTGTCCAAAATGACCTCCAGCAGCGGCAGTACACGAGTCCAGTCTGATATGGAACAACTGCTGCACACGTGCTAGAATTTCAGCGGAGATGTCCTAGTAGGCTGCAATAATACGTCGTAGTGTACATCGGGTATAGTTGGTAAGTTCTTGCAGACAGCATCTTTCAGCTTCCTCTACAGAAAAACGTTTACAGATGTCAAATCTAGTGAACAAGCCGCCAAGGTGCAGGTCCTGTTCGCCCAGTCCAACGATTTGGAAACAATGCGTGAAGAGATGCTGTCGTATTTCGTGCACTACCAGCTAGACACCCATCATGTTGGTACCACAGGTTCCTGCTAGTCTGCTGAGAAACGTCTTCTAGCACCCTTGGAAGAATGTCTGTTAGGAGGCTTCGACACTTGCGCGCCGTCAGTGTTCCATCTATGAAACATGAGCCTATGAGCTGATGGTTCAGTATTCCCTACCACATGTTTACACCACATTTTTACACCCAATGGACACTGACGTTCCACCTGACGATGCCAACGAGAATTGTCAACAGATCAATATTGCATATTTCAGTGGTTTGCCTGCCCATCACTGGTAAATGTGGCTTCATCACTTAACGCCATACATCTGGACTATCCTGTCTTAACGATGGACAGAAGTTAACACAATCCTTGTAACTTTTTCTATGCATCTCAAGATGGAGAGGGATGTCGATGGACAATGCGTAGGCCACTTGGCCGACAAATGTCACGTCCTCGAGCGACTGTGTGGGACCTAACGTGCGGATCATCTGCAACAGCAGCAGCAAGGACATTAATTTCCTCGTTTCCTGTCGTCACTTGTTTCCTTCTGTTACGTTGTCTAGCTGTTACAAAACCCCCTTCGCATAACTGGTTGAAGCAATTGATAAATAATTGCCAACATGGTTGACGTCTATTAGGAAATCTTGCCATATGCACCACACAAGAACTAACAGCATTCTTCCAATTCTCTCCATGCACGATGAGTATGTCGGCCTTTTGTTCATTGGTAAATCCCATCACCTACTCACGAGCTACTGCTTGAACTGTCACTCACAGACTAGCAAGTCGCAAGCAAACTGAAAGTAAACATAAAATCGTACCTAGCAGCTATGTAGGTTGAATAGTTTATTGTTTTTGGTCATCAGTCTACTGACTGGTTTGATGCGGCCCGCCACGAATTCCTTTCCTGTGCTAACCTCTTCATCTCAGAGTAACACTTGCAACCTACGTTCTCAATTATTTGCTTGACGTATTCCAATCTCTGTCTTCCTCTACAGTTTTTGCCCTCTACAGCTCCCTCTAGTACCATGGAAGTCATTCCCTCATGTCTTAGCAGATGTCCTATCATCCTGTCCCTTCTCCTTATCAGTGTTTTCCACATATTCCTTTCCTCTCCGATTCTGTGTAGAACCTCCTCATTCCTTACCTTATCAGTCCACCTAATTTTCAACATTCGTCTATAGCACCACATCTCAAATGCTTCGATTCTCTTCTGTTCCGGTTTTCCCACAGTCCATGTTTCACTACCATACAATGCTGTACTCCAGACGTACATCCTCAGAAATTTCTTCCTCAAATTAAGGCCGGTATTTGATATTAGTAGACTTCTCTTGGCCAGAAATGCCTTCTTTGCCATAGCGAGTCTGCTTTTGATGTCCTCCTTGCTCCGTCCGTCATTGGTTATTTTACTGCCTAGGTAGCAGAATTCCTTAACTTCATTGACTTCGTGACCATCAATCCTGATGTTAAGTTTCTCGCTGTTCTCATTTCTACTACTACTCATTATCTTCGTCTTTCTCCGATTTACTCTCAAACCATACTGTGTACTCATTAGACTGTTCATTCCGTTCAGCAGATCATTTAACTCTTCTTCACTTTCACTCAGGATAGCAATGTCATCAGCGAATCGTATCATTGATATCATTTCACCATGTATTTTTATTCCACTCCTGAACCTTTCTTTTATTTCCATCATTGCTTCCTCGACGTACAGATTGATGAGTAGGGGCGAAAGGCTATAGCCTTGTCTTACACCCTTCTTAATACGAGCACTTCGTTCTTGATCGTCCACTCTTGGTTGTTGTACATATTGTATATGACCCGTTTCTCCCTATAGCTTACCCCTACTTTTTTCAGAATCTCGAACAGCTTGCACCATTTTATACTGTCGAACGCTTTTTCCAGGTCGACAAATCCTATGAAAGTGTCTTGATTTTTCTTTACCCTTGCTTCCATTATTAGCCGTAACGTCAGAATTGCCTCTCTCGTCCCTTTACTTTTCCTAAAGCCAAACTGATCGTCACCTAGCGCATTCTCAATTTTCTTTTCCATTCTTCTGTATATCATTCTTGTAAGCAGCTTCGATGCATGAGCTGTTAAGCTGATTGTGCGATAATTCACGCACATGTCAGCTCGTGCCGTCTTCGGAATTGAGTGGATAATGCTTTTCCGAGCCAGATGGTATGTCGCCAGACTCATATATTCTACACACCAACGTGAATAGTCGTTTTGTTGCCACTTCCCCCAATGATTTTAGAAATTCTGATGGAATGTTATCTATCCCTTCTGCCTTATTTGACCGTAAGTCCTCCAAAGCTCTTTTAAATTCCGATTCTAATACTGGATCCCCTATCTCTTCTAAATCGACTCCTGTTTCTTCTTCTATCACATCAGACAAATCTTCACCCTCATAGAGGCTTTCAATGTATTCTTTCCACCTATCTGCTCTCTCCTCTGCATTTAACAGTGGAATTCCCGTTGCTCTCTTAATGTTACCACCGTTGCTTTTAATGTCACCACAGGTTGTTTTGACTTTCCTGTATGCTGAGTCTGTCCTTCCGACAATCATATCTTTTTCGATGTCTTCACATATTTCCGGCAGCCATTTCGTCTTAGCTTCCCTGCACTTCCTATTTATTTCATTCCTCAGCGACTAGTATTTCTGTATTCCAGATTTTCCCGGAACGTGCTTGTACTTCCTCCTTTCATCAATCAACTGAAGTGTTTCTTCTGTTACCCATGGTTTCTTCACTGCTAACTTCTTTGTACCTATGTTTTCTTTCCCAACTTCTGTGAAGGCCCTTTTTAGAGATGACCATTCCTCTTCAACTGTACTGCCTACTGCGCTATTCCTTATTGCTGTATCTATAGCGTTAGAGAACTTCAAACGTTTCTCGTCATTCCTTCGTGCCTCCGTATCCCACTTCTTTGCGTATTGATTCTTCCTGACTAATGTCTTGAACTTCAGACTACTCTTCATCACTACTATATTGTGATCTGAGTCTATATCTGCTCCTGGGTACGCCTTACAATCCAGTATCTGATTTCGGAATCTCTGTCTGACCATGATGTAATCTAATTGAAATCTTCCCGTATCTCCCGGCCTTTTCCAAGTATACCTCCTCCTCTTGTGATTCTTGAACAGGGTATTCGCTATTACTAGCTCAAACTTGTTACAGAACTCAATTAGTATTTCTCCTCTTTCATTCCTTGTCCCAAGCCCATATTCTCCTGTAACCTTTTCTTCTACTCCTTCCCCTACAACTGCATTCCAGTCGCCCATGACTATTAGATTTTCGTCCCCCTTTACATACTGCATTACCCTTTCAATATCCTCATACACTTTCTCTATCTGTTCATCTTCAGCTTGCGACGTCGGCATGTATACCTGAACTATCGTTGTCGGTGTTGGTCTGCTGTTGATTCTGATTAGAACAACCCGGTCACTGAACTGTTCACAGTAACACACCCTCTGCCCTACCTTCCTATTCATAACGAATCCTTCAGCTGTTATGTCATTTTCTGCTGCTGTTGATATTCCCCGATAATCTGACCAGAAATCCTTGTCTTCCTTCCACTTCACTTCACTGACCCCTACTATATCTAGATTGAGCCTTTGCATTTCCCTTTTCAGATTTTCTAGTTTCCCTACCACGTTCAAGCTTCTGACATTCCACGCCGCGACTCGTAGAACGTTATCCTTTCGTTGATTATTCAATCTTTTTCTCATGGTAACCACCCCCTGGCAGTCCCCTCCAGGAGATCTGAATGGGGGACTATTCCAGAATATTTTGCCAATGGAGAGATCATCATGACACTTCTTCAAGTACAGGCCACATGTCCTGTGGATACACGTTACGTGTCTTTAATGCAGTGGTTTCCATTGCCTTCTGCATCCTCATATCGTCGATCATTGCTGATTCTGCCGCCTTTAGGGGCAATTTCCCACCCCTAGGACAAGAGAGTGCCCTGAACCTGTATCCGCTCCTCCGCCCTCTTTGACAAGGCCGTCGGCAGAATGAGGCTGACTTCTTATGCCGGAATTCTTCGACCGCCAATGCTGATTATTTATCAAAATTTAGGCAGTACTGTACAAAACATGTGTCAGTCTGGAAACTTTTCGGAAAACGATATCTCGTAAATGATTCGCGCTCAAACCCTGCAGCAGACACCAGTGTGAATAGTCATTCTTCCATTTAAAAAAGGGTATGTTTGTACACAAAATGTGCTTTCTCAGCATTATTTCAATTTGTTTATTGGCTAACAACACGAGCCCCTAACTACTAGTCCATTACGTGAGAACCATACATCAATAGCACTTTCCATTTCCACAATTTGCGATTTTAGATGATCCTCCCCATATACCCTCCACTGCTAACGGTGCCCCCTGCCTTCTGTGAGTGATTATCACACGCTGATGTCGAATGTAGGAGATTGTCACATTAATGTGACTGGACCACACATAGCTTCATTCATTCATGCAGTGGTAAGCCAACAGTTTTAGAACGTCTATCCCCTGGCAAATGAATTCCTGTGCTGCATGATGGAGTGACAAGGCACTAGCTGTCTCGCCGTTTGTATTCCTCCTTTCAGGCTTCTGCGATTACAGGCATCGCAGTTGAAAGAAACCTTAACCTCGTAACCGGTCAAAAAGCGGTGTTAATGAGCGCGGATCCGCAGATGATGGATGGCGCGATAAATCGTAATTATGCGCCGGCGGACGTGGAAGAGGCGGCTGCGACGCGTCAGCCCCACGCCGCGTCGCCGCTGACGGTCTGATTAATGCGGTGCGTCGCCATCCCGTTCCCCAGCCGCTCTGTCGCCTCATTCACTGCGTGTGCTACCAGCGCACCGGGCGATCGCTCGCTCAAATGGTGGCCGGGCTGCTGTTCTCTCCCTCACCACGCTCTTTCTCCACAGAGTGTGATCACGTACAGTATGGTTACCTTTCTGGACGTACGTATTTCCAAGAATGACGGGAAAGTTTGTCTGTGTATGCTTATAACTTGGCTGCTAATATATGTTATGAAAATGTCATGGGTATGCTAATTTTCTTACAGATAGATTTTATGAAAATGTCGTTGTTATGCTAATTTTCTTACAGACAATTAGCAAACCACATCATTGGAAGTAGACCTTACCTCCACCTGTTGGCCAGTTCCAATAACCGTGTGTTAGTTGTGTGTATCAATGATTAAAGCCCTGTCATTAATCAACATGATCAGTCAATAACAATTCATGCAATCGAGATCGCTCTACGCACTGTCCTGCAGCTTCTTGATTCTTTCAGCAAACAGCTTTCCTCATACTCTCAAAAAAAAAAAAAAAAGGTTCAAATGGCTCTAAGTACTATGGGAGTTAACATCTGGGGATATCAGTCCCCTAGACTTAAAACTAACCTAAGGACATCGCACACATCCATGCCCGAGGCAGGATTCGAACCTGCGACTGTAGCAGCAGCACGGTTCCGGACTGAAGTGCCTAGAACCGCTCGGTCATACCGGCCGGCCCTCGTACGCTCAAATAAAAGACATTTATTTGTCTGTGAGTGCAATGCACGTGAGTGACATACATACATGTGTGTGAAATATATACCTAAATCTGTTAAAGAAGGCAATTTTGTAATCATGGGGAAAATCGGATGACATAAAGTTATAATTACGTGCAGACTGAAGCAATGAATGAAAATTTGCACCAAGGCCAGGACTAGAACCTGGGTTTCTCGATTACTAGAAGGATGTGCTAAGCAGTACGCCACCCTGGCACAGTGGCTATTCACAACTTCACGGTCTACCTTAGCATGCCTCCCTCCTCATTCACACATCAGCCCATTTGATATTCCCTCCAAACTCGAACAGCTTTATAGTGGCTCTCCAACTGTACTAGAAGAGCAAACGAAACCGAGGGATCCTGCCTGAAACCCAGGCACTGGTGAATGGGAATTTGGATTAAGAAGGGAATCGTGCTCGGGTAGTCCATGTTGATGAAAAAAGCGGCTATGCCATGGTGGTTTAGTGGTGAGCTCACATGTCTAGTGAGCAAGAGGCCCATTTTCGAAACCCAGTTTTCGTGTATTTGTCACTTCAGTCTGTGTATGTACAACATAGATGTCTGAGACTTGGAAAGATCTCTGGAATCATATAGTTTCATGTAATTAGATGCTTTTTAACTTTCGTGGGTGTCGGTGTGGTTGCAATCCATCTCATTAGAAACAAGCCCTACCTCTAAAAGTGAGTGGAGCTCATGACTAATATGTGTTGGCAGTCCATCTTATTGTCCCAGACCTGTAATGAATCAATGTCAATAACAGTTTGTCCATTGGGATCTCTCCGTGCTTTATCCTGCATCTCATGGATGCAAACAGCAACAAATTTTTCTCATACACTAGAAGAAAACACATTTGTCTCATTTAAATGAGTTTTGTACATGCATCTGTGCAATGTATATCCTTCAGTCTGTTAGAGTAATGCAATTTTGGAACTATGGGGAAAACAGAATTACCTAAGATTATGCATATGTAAAATACAGGGAGCGAAAGGCTATTTACAATTTGTACAGAAACCAGATGGCAGTTATAAGAGTTGAGGGACATGAAAGGGAAGCAGTGGTTGGGAAGGGAGTGAGACAGGGTTGTAGCCTCTCCCCGATGTTGTTCAATCTGTATATTGAGCAAGCAGTAAAGGAAACAAAAGAATCCATGGAGAAGAAATAAAAACTTTAAGGTTCGCCGATGACACTATAATTCTGTCAGAGACAGCAAAGGACCTGGAAGAGCAGCTGAACGGCATGGACAGTGTCTTGAAAGGAGGATATAAGATGAACATCAACAAAAGCAAAACGAGGATAATGGAATGTAGTCAAATTAAGTCGGGTGATTCTGTGGGAATTAGATTAGGAAATGAGACACTTAAAGTAGTAAAGGAGTTTTGCTATTTTGGGAGCAAAATAACTGATGATGGTCGAAGCAGAGAGGATATAGAATGTAGACTGGTAATGGAAAGGAAAGCGTTTCTGAAGAGGAGAAATTTGTTAACATCGAGTATAGATTTAAGTGTCAGGAAGTCGTTTCTGAAAGTATACGTATGGAGTGTAGCCATGTATGGAAGTGAAACATGGACGATAACTAGTTTGGACAAGAAGAGAATAGAAGCTTTCGAAATGTGGTGCTACAGAAGAATGCTGAAGATTAGATGGGTAGATCACATAACTAATGAGGAGGTATTGAATAGGATTGGGGAGAAGAGGAGTTTGTGGCACAACTTGACTAGAAGAAGGGATCGGTTGGTAGGACATGTTCTGAGGCATCAAGGGATCACCAATGTAGTATTGGAGATCAGCGTGGAGGGTAAAAATCGTACAGGGAGACCAAGAGATGAGTATACTAAGCAGATTCAGACGGATGTAGGCTGCAGTAGGTACTGGGAGATGAAAAAGCTTGCACAGGATACAGTAGCGTGGAGAGCTGCATCAAACCAGTCTCAGGACTGAAGACCACAACAACAACATGCATATGTTGTGTAAAATCAGTAACAACAATTCAACAAAAACTAAATACATATACTGCATGAGCAAGTGTTACGGAAAATGCTAACTTCGTGATCTCTTTCATTAATCATCGTCCTTGTTGTGACCAAACGAAACTACTTTCGTCTGGCTACAGGGGTGAGTATTTTGATTGCTCTGGAAAAAGGCTCATCATATTAGAACACATGAAATGTTAGTTCACTTTATTACATAAATTAATGAAAGATTTACTTATCTTTGACACACATCTTTGCCATAGGACTGCTCGAAATGTCACAGCTGCTACAGAGTATTAAAGCATCACTGCATGCATATACGAGTATTTAGCAAACTGTTCTCTTACAGCAAAATATTCCACATTTAAATAAACAAGACCTTCGGAAACTTTAACTATCACTTTGGTCCTACACTATGATGTTGACTCCTTCAGATCAGAACTGGGCGGAGCATTTACTAGCTTGACCCTAAATTGACCTCAGTGTGAGTGTGCGGCTATGCTAAGAGACAGGGCGTGGTCTTCGGGAGCGCATGCAATACATGAGTGCAGACTGCAGTCAACCCTAGCTAATCTCTGTACGATATCACAATTTTTTTCAACGATTGGACCTTTAGCACATTTCAATCTCAGAAGTTTTCACACCAGTTACTTAAGGAGCGTCCAAAAATTCTCTTTCCTACTGTGTTATCCAGTACTGCAGCATTAGTTATCGTATTAACAGATGCACTTTCGACGGTGTCTTTCCAGTTCAGGACGAATTATTCAGATCTATCTACCCCAGCATTGTAAAATAATATGTAGAGCTTTTATCTCTGATTTTTATTACATTGTAGTAGACACTACTTTGCGTTTTATATCTGAGATTATAATACTTGGTACCGAATGTGCCTTAGATTTTAAGGAGTTTTATGTGGACATACAGTAATTCTGGATTTAAAGGCATGTGTAAAGTAAGACGCTTACGATGTAGCACTAACTATGAAGTACGTTATTCACTGCTTTGTGACCAGTTAATATATAATAACATTACTAGATTAGATATTGTTCATGTTCAAGGCTGAGGCGTTGCTAGCATTACGATTATAAGCAGTTAAAAGGTGTGGTGTCGTTTCATATAGCACAAGCATTTCATTACAAGCTGGCCATCCTATTTGCCTATTTGAATCATTCATATATTTCTACAACAATTCTATGCCTGACATAGGTGTTCAGTTAGGACACTGGTAGTGTCTACCAATAGATGGTAATGGTTCCATATTCTCTAGAGTTGGCTATCGCCACACTGTATTCAACAGAAAATATTACCACCAGCGATGCTGGCCACACTTAACACCTACATCGCTGAGTCGTTCACTTGGGAATGTGATTTGATCAGTTGTTGTTCGATGTGTGTAGCAAACGGTACCGGATTATCCACGCAGCAAAAGTTGGAAAATGTTTCAGGCCCCATGCATTAAAGGGCTCCGCGTATGGGTGTAAACAAATGTATCAAGTTAGATATGAACGGTATTTTACCTACTGTTCAGTGGAAAGACGATGGTGTCCTGATACGGAGTGAGTGATATTAATTTTAGCTCGCTTCTAAAACTGAGCGCTGGGCCACACGTATACATTATGTGTCGTTACGTTGACAACACCACAAAACGCACAGGGGAATTCCCTAATATTTTCGGGCTAACCGCAATAAAACGATCAATTAAAATAGGGTTCAGTTGATTACCAATAAGAAAGTACTTAATGGATGCAGTATTTATATTTGTAAGTGTACTATAAGAGTCGTTCATTCCTTCTACAGTGTGCCACTTTCCCATAAAGCGTGGCCAAATATTAGTTGGGAAACAGCAGAAGTAGATCTGTAGTATAGTAGTGCCAACCTTACTCCTGGGTAGGGGATCAGAGATACAGCAAAGGCAGGACGAAGCCAAAGACGTTCCAGTATCATAAGATTTGGGGTGGAGAGGTTGGTAACGGCCAAGTGGTTCGACCATCCCCTCCACAGGGGCCCAGGTTATGTTTCGAATTTGTCCTTGTTATTGTGGCTTACATCGGGTAGTTATTCTTTGTGTTGATTTGGCCACTAATTACCATCTTTTTCATTGCTCCTATGTGAAATTTTTCTTGTAATGGCGGGAGTTTTTGCTGTGATTGTTCGCTCTAACAACTTTCATGCCTTGTTCCATGTTGGATGGTTCATGTCCATGTTTTATCAAGTGTAGAAAGGCTGTTTTCATACTTCCAGGAACATACTGTAACTAATACATAATACATTTATTATACACCTACAAAAAGATACATGTATTATAGGCCACTGAAGAGGCTTCATAAATAAAAGAAGCGATACACGTATGGCAAAAATCTAACTACCTTTCATTTAGTTCCACAGTCGGAGCAAACCTCTATGAATTTGTAGTAACTAAGAATCGACGGGAAACGAAAAACAGTCGTTAATGAATTGAATTTCTTTAAAAACGTGAGTGTAGTGCAGTAGCTATTATATCTCCACATGGTGCGAAAACAGTCGAAGTTTTAAGCGTGTGTATAACGATAACAGCCCAAAACAAATACATGTTATTTTGGGACCATTGCACGGCACATATACACTCTGAAAACCTTTTAAGTTTAAAGAAACTTTATAACATCTACGTCACATATCTACTATAGCTCACGACCGTCACGAAACTTCAAGATGTCAGTCCTTAAGCAACTATTTCTAATAGAAAATTAAACTCGAGTTTCCCAAATATACGATTAATTTTACCCATATATTTATCTTCGATTATCACCAACTGCAGTGGAGAACGTAGTTTTGCAACACAAAAGTGCATTAGAAATTAGTTAAGGAACAGGTCGAAACGACATCACCTTAAGGAATATAGACTGTGACTTGTTTAGAGGGACTGATTTACCTATTGTTATCTCCAAATCTGCCCAAATGTAATGAAGAAAAGCTTACGATTTCATTTTAAATCCTAAACTTTTGGGGCCTAACGCAAACAAAGGCCCTCTTGCGAAACTTCCTGGCAGATTAAACCTGTGTGCCGAACCGAGACTCGAACTGGGGACCTTTGCCTTTCGCGGGCAACTGCTCTACCGACTGAGCTACCCAAGCACGATACATGACCTCTCCTCACAGTTTCAATTCTGCCAGTATCTCCTTCCTTCATATCAGCACAGTCCCCACTGCAGAACGATAATTGCATTCTGAAAGGGCCTCTTCTCAGCAGCTGCTACGGTCTACGTGCTAACTTGCACTGGCAGCGAACCCTTTATACATGAGTAAGTATGTGACAGTAGTACACAATTTATATACGTTCATCATGAAAAAGTCGTTCCAAGCATGCCCCTTGACTCAACCAATTTACTTTGTAGAAAACTGTTTCCCACACGATCCAGTTTCATTAACGTAACCACCACCTATGTTCAACGTCAGAGTGCAATGATCACTCACAGACGGGAGGTGGCAGCACTAGCAATGGAAGATATATAGTGTGTGTAGGTGGACACGTAAAACTGTGCAGTCGTTATCGTAATGCGAAGCGGAGTGATTTACCTGATGTCCAGAAGTGCACGATCATTTGCTTTCGATACGATTTGAAAGTATTCGCGTACTGTCATCCATGTCCCATGGGAATCACGTCAGGCGAAATTGGTGGGTATTGTTCATAACGTTCTTGTGACCCGGTGACATGGCGCATTGTCATCCATAAAAAAATTCACTGGTCTTTGGGAACATGACATCCGTGAATGGCTGCAAATCCCGAGCATCCCGCGGTCCCACTCCATTCCAAGTAAGCACAGCCCACACCATTATGGAACCACCACCAGCTTGCACAGTACCTTGTTGGTAACTTGGGTCCATGGGTTCGTGGAGCCTGCACCACACTCCAGCGCTATCATCAGCTCTTAGCGACTGAAATCTACATCTGCATCTACATCTACATCCATACTCCGCAAGCCACCTGACGGTGTGTGGCGGAGGGTACCCGGAGTACCTCTATCGGCTCTCCCTTCTATTCCATTCTCGTATTGTTCGTGGAAAGAAGGATTGTCGGTATGCCTCTGTGTGGGCTCTAATCTCTCTGATTTTATCCTCATGGTCTCTTCGCGAGATATACGTAGGAGGGAGCTATATACTGTTTGACTCTTCGGTGAAGGTATGTTCTCGAAACTTTGACAAAAGCCCGTACCGAGCTACTGAGCGTCTCTCCTGCAGAGTCTTCCACTCGAGTTTATCTATCATCTCCGTAACGCTTTCGCGATTACTAAATGATCCTGTAACGAAGCGCGCTGCTCTCCGTTGGATCTTCTCTATATCTACTATCAACCCTATCTGGTACGGATCCCACACTGCTGAGCAGTATTCAAGCAGTGGGCGAACAAGCGTGCTGTAACCTACTTCCTTTGTTTTCGGATTGCATTTCCTTAGGATTCTTCCAATGAATCTCAGTCTGGCATCTGCTTTACCGACGATCAACATTATATGATCATTCCATTTTAAATCACTCCTAATGCGTACTCCCAGATAATTTATGGTATTAACTGCTTCCAGTTGCTGACCTGCTATTTTGTAGCTAAATGATAAAGGATCTATCTTTCTGTGTATTCGCAGCACATTACACTTGTCTACATTGAGATTCAATTGCCATTCCCTGCACCATGCGTCAATTCGCTGCAGATCCTCCTGCATTTCAATACAATTTTCCATTGTTACAACCTCTCGATACACCACAGCATCATCCGCAAAAAGCCTCAGTGAACTTCCGATGTCATCCACAAGGCCATTTATGTATATTGTGAATAGCAACGGTCCTATGACACTCCCATGCGGCACACCCGAAATCACTCTTACTTCGGAAGACTTCTCTCCATTGAGAATGACATGCTGCGTCCTGTTATCTAGAAACTCCTCAATCCAATCACACAATTGGTCTGATAGTCCATATGCTCTTACTTTGTTCACTAAACGACTGTGGGGAACTGTATCGAACGCCTTGCGGAAGTCAAGAAACACGGCATCTACCTGTGAACCCGTATCTATGGCCCTCTGAGTCTCGTGGACGAATAGCGCGAGCTGGGTTTCACATGACCGTCTTTTTCGAAACCCATGCTGATTCCTACAGAGTAGATTTCTAGTCTCCAGGAAAGTCATTATACTCGAACACAATAAATGTTCCAAAATTCTACAACTGATCGACGTTAGAGATATAGGTCTATAGTTCTGCACATCTGCTCGACGTCCCTTCTTGAAAACGGGGATGACCTGTGCCCTTTTCCAATCCTTTGGAACGCTACGCTCTTCTAGAAACCTACGGTACACCGCTGCAAGAAGGGGGGCAAGTTCCTTCGCGTACTCTGTGTAAAATTGAACTGGTATCCCATCAGGTCCAGAGGCCTTTCCTCTTTTGAGCGATTTTAATTGTTTCTCTATCCCTCTGTCGTCTATTTCGATATCTACCATTTTGTCATCTGTGCGACAATCTAGAGAAGGAATTACAGTGCAGTCTTCCTCTGTGAAACAACTTTGGAAAAAGACATTTAGTATTTCGGCCTTTAGTCTGTCATCCTCTGTTTCAGTACCATTTTGGTCACAGAGTGTCTGGACATTTTGTTTTGATCCACCTACCGCTTTGACATAAGACCCATTTGTCCAGGCCAAGGTTTTTCAGTTTTCTAGGGTGCAACCGCTACGGCCACGAGCCCAGTAGAGGCGCCGTAGGCGATGTCGTGCTTTTAGCAAAGGCACTCGATTTGGTCGTCTGCTGCCAAAGCCCAATAATGCCAGATTTCGTCGCACTGTCCTAACAGATACGTTAGTCGTACGGCCCACATTGATTTCTGCTGTTATTTCAGACAGTGCTGCTTGTTTGTTAGCACTGACAACTCTACGAAAAAGCCGCTGCTCTCAGTCGTTATGTGAAGGCCGCCGACCACTGTGTGGTCCGTGGTGAGAGGTAATGTCTGAAATGTTGTATTCTCGGCATATCCTTGACGCTGTAAATAGCGGAATATTGAATTAGACATAGATAGTGGAGCTCCATAGACAGCCAGTGTAGTTCCGACAAATTTGTGAGTGCTACAGTGCCTCTATCGGTGATATTTCAAACAAGTTCATTTTTGTCGTTTTATATACTTAATATGTATGATTTGCCAATCTCACTCAACAGCTGTCCTGTTTTGTGAACTATTTGAATTCGCAACAACTGTTGGAACACCCTATCGAAGATTGATTTATTCAAGGATTGAGTATTATTAAGGAATAGTCATATTTTCTAGCCCTATGAGATTTACAATTAATTACTCGTGAAGATAAATTACAACTTACGTATGTTTTTCTTCATATAATGATAATGTGCTAAATATTTTGAGGTATCGTTATATTCAGAAAGGAAAGGTATTCAATAGCGTCTATTGTGACATTCTTCTTGTGTTTCTTTTATGAAGACTGTTGTCATTTTGATGCACATTTGGCCTGATGACGGTACAGTGTAGTACAGAAACCTGTGGCACTGAGTAAAGGAATTTGAAAACATATGGCTGAAGATGGTAGCAAGAATCCACACGTTCTCGACTTTTTCTGCTGCGCCAACTACTGCCCGGAAGCTATGTTAAGACAGATGAGCATGCTGCGCCCGACGCTCTCCAAAACAGCTATTTTTTGTAACCGTTTAGCCATCTGGAGCCCCCGATTCTGTCACTTTAATTTCTGGCCAAACATTGAGTAGGCCACAAATTTGGACGAAATGAATGATGAATAGGCGCGATCCCCATGTAAATTGTTATCGAGGACGAGTTTGGGGACTTCACATTCTCGCCTCCGACCAAACAACTATGAGTGACACTATTAGTCCACTCATTCCCTTTCCTAAATTACAGTTCATTCAGAAAAATTGAAAAGAAAGTTCAAAAATGTGAAGCATAGCATCAGATACACTGGAGATCAGTCACAAACAACACTGTTCCAAAGCTAAGATAACAGAAATAAGGATTATGTTACAAATATACTCGTAGAATTATGGCGTGAAAATCAAATTTTAACCTCAAAAATGTATCAAATTAAGATGGTAGGAAATTCGCTATTAAGGCTAGGTTAAAGTGGTGGAAGGAAATCGAAGAGCATTAATGTAGTTAATTTGTCATTTGTCAGAAAACTGGAATCATCTCATGTGCCCATATGCAAAATGATGCTAATGGATTCAAGTAGAACATAGTATAGTGTCTGTTAAAATCCAGCGTACTTTTGGCACATATAACTCAACATTGCTGTTGAAACACCTCAAAATATTATAATAGTGTTCGATATCACACCAAGGCAATGAAGCCAAAATCTTCTTGTTCCGTTATTTACAGGATTACATAAGACAATGTGACAACTAGTATCTCTGGAAAATTGGCTGACTTCTTCAATCAGAATAATATAGTAGAAACTAATGGAAGATAGCATAATTTGTATAAAACGGATCGATATTTGGACATCTCAAAAGAAGTAGAGATTTATTCACCGAAGAGAAAAGAACCTGGTAAATTATTAGACTAACAAAACGAACGCATTACATCTTTTGGTAGTTTAATAGATTGCATCCACAACTTCGACGGGCAAGTGTGCAGAGCAGTAATGTGCATAAAAATGAGAATTAAAGTGTAGCAGATGTTTTAAGGCAAAAGAAAAACTCTGTATGTATTAAATATGCCGAGTAGCGGCAAAGAATTAATTTCTATGCATGCGATAGGTGTACTGGATAATATCTCAGATAATTTGTATTTCTAAAACAAAAAACAAAAACTTTCATTTGTTATTCTTCTGTTCTGACTGTCAGAGTTTAGAGATTAACGTCTTAGCGTAATCTACTAGACGCTGTAGAAGTATTTAGGTGATGAATTAAGTCGTCAAAGGTATCAGTCTTCTATTTAAAAAGATAGTATATCGAACCTAATTGCTTCTGTCATAAACGATTTGTATTTGTGTAGTAATATTTCGCAGCATTCAGCGCGAAGATAATGGGCGGTGGCTAATAGCCGTTAACTAACATTTTATCAGCAGTATCGCATTGTTTCCTGTGCTAACCTCTTCATCTCAGAGTAGCACTTGCAACCTACGTCCTCAATTATTTGCTTCACGTATTCCAATCTCTGTCTTCCTCTGCAGTTTTTGCCCTCTACAGCTCCCTCTAGTACCATGGAAGTCATTCCCTCATGTCTTAGCAGATGTACTATCATCCTGTCCCTTCTTCTTTTCAGTGTTTTCCACATATTCATTTCCTCTCCGATTCTGCGTAGAACCTCCTCATTCCTTACCTTATCAGTCCACCTAATTTTCAACATTCGTCTATAGCACCACATCTCAAATGCTTCGATTCTCTTCTGTTCCGGTTTTCCCACCGTCCATGTTTAACTACCATACAATGCTGTACTCCAGACGCACATCCTCAGAAATTTCTTCCTCAAATTAAGGCCGGTATTTGATATTAGTAGACTTCTCTTGGCCAGAAATGCCTTTTTTGCCATAGCGAGTCTGCTTTTGATGTCCTCTTGCTCCGTCAGTCATTGGTTATTTTACTGCCTAGGTAGCAGAATTAGTTAACTTCATTGACTTCCTGACCATCAATCCTGATGTTAAGTTTCTCGCTGTTCTCATTTCTACTACTTCTCATTACCTTCGTCTTTCTCCGATTTACTCTCAAACCATACTGTGTACTCAATAGACTGTTCATTCCGTTCAGCAGATCATTTAATTTTTCTTCACTTTCACTCAGGATAGCAATGTCATCAGCGAATCGTATCATTGATATCCTTTCACCTTGTATTTTAATTCCATTCCTGAACCTTTCTTTTATTTCCATCATTGCTTCCTCGATGTACAGATTGAAGAGTAGGCGTGAAGGGCTACAGCCTTGTCTTACACCCTTTTAAATACGAGCACTTCGTTCTTGATCGTCCACTCTTATTATTCCCTCTCGGTTGTTGTACATATTGTATATGACCCGTCTCTCCCTATAGCTTACCCCTACTTTTTTCAGAATTTCGAAGAGCTTGCACCATTTTATATTGTCGAACGCTTTTTCCAGGTCGACAGATCCTATGAAAGTGTCTTGATTTTTCATTAGCCTTGCTTCCATTATTAGCCGTAACGTCAGAATTGCACCTCTCGTCCCTTTACTTTTCCTAAAGCCAAACTGATCGTCACCTAGCGCATTCTCAATTTTCTTTTCCATTCTTCTGTATATTATTCTTGTAAGCAGCTTCGATGCATGAGCTGTTAAGCTGATTGTGCGATAATTCTCGCACTTGTCAGCTCTTGCCGTCTTCGGAATTGTGTGGATGATGCTTTTCCGAAAGTCAGATGGTATGTCGCCAGACTCATATATTCTACACACCAACGTTAATTGTCGTTTTGTTGCCACTTCCCCCAATGATTTTAGAAATTCTGATGGAATGTTAGCTATCCTTCTGCCTTATTTGACCGTAAGTCCCCACAACGCTCTTTTAAATTCCAATTCTAATACTGTATCCCCTATCTCTTCTAAATCGACTCCTGTTTCTTCTTCTATCACATCAGTCAAATCTTCACCCTCATGGAGGCTTTCAATGTATTCTTTCCACCTATCTGCTCTCTCCTCTGCATTTAACAGTGGAATTCCCGTTGCACTCTTAATGTTACCACCGTTGCTTTTAATGTCACCAAAGGTTGTTTTGACTTTCCTGTATGCTTAGTCTGTCCTCCCGACAATCATATCTTTTTCGATGTCTTCACATTTTTCCTGCAGCCATTTCGTCTTAGCTTCCCTGCACTCCCTATTTATTTCATTCCTCAGGGACTTGTATTTCTGTATTCCTGAATTTCCCGGAACATGTTTGTACTTCCTCCTTTCATCAATCAACTGAAGTGTTTCTTCTGTTACCCACGGTTTCCTCGCAGCTACCGCCTTTGTACTTATGTTTTCCTTCCCAACTTCTGTGATGGCCCTTTTTAGAGATGTCCATTCCTCTTCAACTGTACTGCCTACTGCGCTATTCCTTATTGCTGTATCTATAGCGTTAGAGAACTTCAAACGTATCTCGTCATTCCTTAGTACTTCCGTATCCCACTTCTTTGCGTATTGATTCTTCCTGACTAATGTCTTGAACTTCAGCCTACTCTTCATCACTACTATATTGTGATCTGAGTCTATATCTGCTCCTGGGTACGCCTTACAATCCAGTATCTGATTTCGGAATCTCTATCTGACCATGATGTAATCTAATTGAAATCTTCCCGTATCTCCCGGCCTTTTCCAAGTATACCTCCTCCTCTTGTGATTCTTGAACAGGGTATTCGCTATTACTAGCTGAAACTTGTTACAGAACTCAATTAGTCTTTCTCCTCTTTCATTCCTTGTCCCAAGCCCATATTCTCCTGTAAGCTTTTCTTCTACTCCTTCCCCTACAACTGCATTCCAGTCGCCCATGACTATTAGATTTTCGTCCCCCTTTACATACTGCATTACCCTTTCAATATCCTCATACACTTCCTCTATCTGTTAATCTTCAGCTTGCGACGTCGGCATGTATACCTGAACTATCGTTGTCGGTGTTGGTCTGCTGTCGATTCTGATTAGAACAACCCGGTCACTGAACTGTTCAAAGTAACACACCCTCTGCCCTACCGTCCTATTCATAACGAATCCTACACCTGTTATACCATTTTCTGCTGCTGTTGATATTCCCCGATAATCTGACCAGAAATCCTTGTCTTCCTTCCACTTCACTTCACTGACCCCTACTATATCTAGATTGAGCCTTTGCATTTCCCTTTTCAGATTTTCTAGTTTCCCTACCACGATCAAGCTTCTGACATTCCACGCCCCGACTCGTAGAACGTTATCCTTTCGTTGATTATTCAATCTTTTTCTCATGGTAACCTCCCCCTTGGCAGTCCCCTCCCGGAGATCCGAATGGGGGACTATTCCGGAATCTTTTGCCAATGGAGAGATCATCATGAAACTTCTTCAATTACAGGCCACATGTCCTGTGGATACACGTTACGTGTCTTTAATGTAGTGGTTTCCATTGCCTTCTGCATCCTCATGTCGTTGATCATTGCTGATTCTTCCGCCTTTAGGGGCAATTTCGCACCCCTAGGACAAGAGAGTGTCCTGAACCTCTATCCGCTCCTCCGCCTTCTTTGACAAGGCCGTTGGCAGAATGAGGCTGACTTCTTATGCCGGAAGTCTTCGGCGGCCAATGCTGATTATTTATCAAAATTTATGCAGTGGCGGGGATCGAACCCGGGACCGAAGACTTTTGATTCTGAATCAAAGACGCTACCCCTAGATCACGGGTCCTGAACCATATGTGTGTACTATTGTTTAAATGTCGAAGTCTGATGTTACCCTGCCTGGCGACCGTAAGTTACAAAATAACATTTTTATTGTGAATTATAAAATTTTCCCGGCGAATTGAGTGTGCAAACAAATTTCGGGGTTGCGGCCGGTCGTCGTTCAATACCTCGCATGATATTTCAAATGCACACCTGCCAGTCATCTTCTGGTGAGCCGTCACAGACTGGCGAAAACGTTTTTTTTTTCTTTGTTGTATTTCAGTTCCCCGTCAGGGCAGCCTGGCAGCAGCATATGCGCTGCTCTTCAACTAAAAGACATAAAACATACAGTAGAAGGCATTTAAAAATAGCCTAAAGGAGAAAACAAGGCGTATAGAGATATAAAAAAGGGAAGGAACATTGCGCAAGGCAATAGACAAATAGGGGCGACTGTAAAACGGAGATAAAATATATAAAAAAGTAGTGCACAGAAAAAGAACCACACACTGAGACAATTAAAAGAACACAAAGCAAAGTATGACCAGAGCACAAAAGTATCGACTGACGGCGTAGCACATAACAGTCACTGACAGTAACACTATGTACAAGTCCAGCACACAAGTAAAATCACACCTTTCGACGCACAGCAGAACGGCTACAAACATGACACTAATGTAGCACACTGATGACGATGAGCACATTACAGGATCTGCCAGGGGCATGGAGATAAGGGAGAATGGAGGGAGGGTGGAGAGGGGAGAGATGGGTTGGGGCGCATCTAAGAGGGCTGGGGAGGGACATAGTTGAGGAGGGGGTGCAGGGACTCGGGGGGGGGGGGGAGGGAAGGAGGAAAATCCGCTCTGGGAGAAGGAGGGGAGAGGAAAAAGGGGGACCCTTGGGAGGGAAGGGAGCAAGGCCAGGTTACAGTTGGAAGGAAGGGTATATACCAAGGCGAAGTTCCACATTTGGGAGGGGAGGTGCTGGAAATTGCTCTGATGAGGGAGATGGAGGGCATGGAGGTGGATAGAGGGACGGATAAAGCAATAGAGACATGGCAATGGGCAGGGGGTGGAGACGAAGGAGGAAACCAGGGGGTGTGGGGGGTGGGGATCAAGCCTGCAACCAGTGTAAAGGATGCGGAGGTGTTGGAGGAAAAGGAGAAGGTGGGCAAAGGGGTGAGGTCATACAGAAGCCATGTGGGGGAAGGCAGGTGAATATGGAAGACAAGGCTGAGCACATGGCATTCGAGGATTTGGAGGACCTTGTAATAGTGTGTGGATTCGCAGATCCAGGCAAGGCTGGATTAACAGAGGATAGGATGGATGAGGGATTTGTAGGTGTGCAGGATGGTAGAAGGATGCAATCCCTATATCTGGCCAGACAGGAGTTTCAGGATATGGAGGCGGTAATGGGCTTTCAGATGGATGGTCAGGAGGTGAGGGGTCCAGGTGAGGTGCCGGCAGAGGGGAAGGAAGTGACCAGATGGACAAAGTTGATAGGTAGGGAGTAGGTTTGGAGTTTAAAGAGGAGACCAGGGTGCCATACATGGTCATAGGCATTTTGGAGATCGAGGGAAACAAAAATTGCGGAGCGACAAGAGTTAAGCTGGAAGGAGAGTAGGTGAACGAGGTTAAGGAGATGGTCTTCAGCAGAGAAGGAGGGTCGGAAGTGACACTGGGTAAGGGGGGGGGGGAGAAATGGTGTTCATTAAGGTGCGATTGATATGACAGGAGAGGATGGATTCAAAGACCTTACTGAAGACGGAGGTGAGGCAGATGGGATGACAGGAAGAGACAATGGAAGGGGGTTTGTGGGGTTTGAGGAATACGAGGACGCAGGAAGTCTGCCACAGGTCGGGGTAGAAGCCGTTAGAGAGAATGACGTTATAGAGATGGGCAAGGACAGTCAGGAAGGAGAAGGGCTTTCTCTAAGGTGGCGGTAGATGACACAGTCGTGACCAGGGGCCGTGTTGCGTTTAGACCGGAAGATAAGTGCGAAAACGTCCTCCGTTCCGCAATATATAACGCGCTGTAACTATTCTGCACATGCGTCGAAAACTTGATAGATGGACCACACTGCCCGCCGGCAGCGCCCTCCCTGGTGGAATAGCGTAACTCAGTCGCCCTCTGCGTTGCTGTTTGCCGCGGCTGTCGGCGCACTCTGTCGTCATCGATTTGAGCAAATCTTGGAGATGATGAGATTCCATGCACTGTCCAGCTGGTAGTCGCTGTCACGGTTCAACAAATTTTCCTCCAGGAGTATTTTGGACGGATTCTTTAATAATAGAGCCCCAGAAAGATGTTGGTGTTGTCGAAATCATTGTATTCTCATACTCCACTGAATGTCCAGTGGAAATATAATGTTAAGCAATAGCGGACTTGCTTGGCTGTAAACGACGGGTGTAACGTTGATGTTCAGTGCAGCGATCTTTCACGGTGTGTGTGGTTTGACCTATATAAAAGCTACCACACTGGCGTGGTAGCTTGTAAATTCCGGCATTTCGTAGTAACAGATTGTCCTTTACTGATCCAACAAGATCCGCAATCTTCGATGGTGGGTGGAAAACCCCTTTTACCTGAAATTGTCAGAGGATTCTTGCTATTTTAAACGAAGTGTCGCCAACGAAAGGAAGAAAAGCTAAAGATTGTTCCGGCATGTTCTCCTCTTTATCCACTTCCTGCTTCTTAGTTTTAACTGTTAGTGCCCTGTTAATCTGCCGGATAGAATACCCATTTTCGTTGAATACTGTCTTTAGATGGGCGAGTTCTTGAGGTAAGCTATCTAGATCTGAGACAGTATGAGCTTTATGAACAAGTGTTTTAAGCACACTCATGGTTTGCTACGGGTGATGGGAACTCGATGCTTGCAGGTACAAATCAGTATGAGTGGGCTTCCAATACACTGAATGCCCTAGAGAACCATCATTCTTCCTTCGAACCAGGACATTCAAGAAAGGCAAACAACTATCTTTCTCTTTTTCCATGGTGGACCGGATGTTGCTATGAATTGAGTTGAGGTGATGTAGGAACTCCATTAATTTGTCTTCTCCATGAGGCCACACTATGAAGGTATCATCCACATACCTCCAAAAAACTGTTGGTTTCAGGGCAGCTGATTCAAGTCCTCTCTCCTTAAAATCCTCCAGAAAAAGGTTGGCCACCAAAGGAGAGAGGGGTCTACCCGTGGCGACACCGTCGGTCTGTTCAAAATATTCTTCATTAAACACAGAAAATAAGTTAAGGAAAGAGCGTGGTTAAACAAAGCAGAGATATCAACAGGAAACACGTTACCAATCAGTGTCAAAGAATCTGCAAGAGGAACTTTTGTAAAAAGTGAGAACACATCAAAACTTACTAGAAGGTCTACAGTGCTAAGACGAAGAGCCCCCAGTCTCGAAATCTGAGAGAGGACCCTGACGTAGTGGTATTGAAAGTTGACAAAGGTAATGCAACTGTTTTGTTACCTCGTGGTGTGTATAAAGGTGTATAAAGATAAGATGTGTGGTGCGCTAAGTGACTCTACCTATAGGAGGAATGATTACGATCCTACAGGACGTGTGCAGCGGAAAACTTCAGCACTATTAAAGTGACTCTACCTATAGGAGGAATGATTACGATCCTACAGGACGTGTGCAGCGGAAAACTTCAGCACTATTAAATTCCTCCTCATTACCGCAAGAGACCTTCAAGAGGTTAAGACCACATGGTTGTGTACCTCCAAGACTGTATGGCCTTCCAAAGGCTCATAAAAAGGGCCTTCCTCTGCGTCCAATGGCGAGCAGTAGTTGAGCTCCTACACATGACTTAGCAAAACATCTCTCTTTCTTGCTGAGACCTTTCATGGGCAAGTACTCACATCACATACGAAACTCAGCTGATTTTATCAATAGCCTATGATGTTGGCTGTGAACTAAGAGGACTCGCCGTGCTTAAGTAGGATTTGACGCTCTTGTTGCTTTGTTTCACTGTGGTAATGCCGACCTGTGTGGCTAATATGTATATACGTATATATATAAAGTGATGAGCTTTGTTTCAGCGGAACTCTTCATTGCGCTTTGTCTAGTGCTGATCTTTTTAATGAATTTACATCTTCCCTTCTAAATCTGTGGTGTTAAATAGTTTTGTATCTGACAAATATGTACACATGTTTTAGTCCATTGTGCTGGATGTACACAAAGATTTGATTAAGCGCCACTACTTTCATTTTTAAGCTTGGGCGGTATTATAATTACCCATCACTTTCTGCAAGCTTGCTTTGTACACCCTTATATCCTACATGTATGTTCTTTTATTATGCAGGAGCCTGTAGATGGCAAAATGAATTGTCAAAACTGGTTGCTTTCAGTACAAAATAAAATATTTTAAAGTATACGGATGTTTGTAACGTTTATTGACATTGAAGAAACCCCCTGCTTTTGTTTACTGCCAGGCCTCCGTGGACACTCTGCAAACACCTATGAATGTCTGCGATGCTCTGGTTTTCAGCCAAAAGAAACTCAATGAAAGTGCTCTGCTGAGAATGAGTGTGAGTATTTAGTTAATGGTAAAATGACTGCTTCAGCGCTATGGCTTTTGGGTATCTATTGTATTGCTGTTAATTATATTTTCATATCATTTTGTAATTATTGCATAAATTAAAGTTAGTATTCGATTTTATTAATCAGTCCCATGAAAAATGAAAAAGAAAAAGCAAAACGTTATTTAACATGCAAATGCCGCACTTAAGTGCGATTTAAGGCGCTGTGATTAGTAAATGCTAATAGTCGAACACTACAGTGTTCAGGTGATCACCACTTTTCAAGAAACTAAGCATTCCTTCGCTATCTCTGGCAGAATTACCCCGTAATCGGCATACCGCAGTGTTTTTACTTATTCTGCCTAAAATATACTTGCCTTCCGATTTTCACGACATTCCCTTTACTATGTGTTCAAAATATAGGCTGAACAACGTCGAGGATAGACTGTAACTCAGTCCCAAACTAATCTTAACCAACCCTAGATTTTATGCCCTTGGACTATTACACTATTGGCCATTAAAATTGCTACACGAAGAAGAAAAGCAGATGATAAACGGGTATTCTTTGGACAAATATATTATTCTAGAACTGACATGTGATTACATTTTCACACAATTTGGGCGCGTAGATCCTGAGAAATCAGTACACAGAACAACCACCTCTGGCTGTAATAACGGCCTTGATACGCCTGGGCATTGAGTTAAACAGAGCTTGGAAGGCGTGTACAGGTACAGTCGCCCATGTAGCTTCAACACGATACCACAGTACATCAAGAGTAGTAACTGGCGTATTGAGACGAGCCAGTTGCTCGGCCACCATTCACCAGACGTTTTCAGTTGGTGCGAGAACTGGAGAATGTGCTGCCCGGGGCAGCAGTCGAACATTTTCTGTATCCAGATAGGCCTGTACAGGACCTGAAACATGCGGTCGTGCATTATCCTGCTGAAATGTAGGGTTACGCAGGGATCGAATGAAGGGTATAGCAACGGGTCGTAACACGTCTGAAATGTAACGTCCACTGTTCAAAGTGCCGTCAATGCGAACAAGAGCTGTCCGACACGTGTAACCAATGGCACCCCATACCATCACGCCTGGTGATACGCCACTATAGCGATGACGAATACACGCTTCCAATGTGCGTTCACCGCGATGTCTCCAAACATGGATGGGAGCATCATGATGCTGTAAACAGAACCTGGATTCATCCAAAAAAATGAGGTTTTGCCATTCGTGCTCCCAGGTTCGTCGTTGAGTACACCATCGCAGGGGCTCCTGTCTGTGGAGCAGCGTCAAGGGGAACCGCAGAGATAGTCCATGCTGCTGCAAAGTTCGTCGAACTGTTCGTGCAAATGGTTGTTGTTTTGCAAATGTCCCCATCTGTTGACTCAGGGATCGATACGTGGCTGCACGATACGTTAGAGCCATGCGGATAAGATGTCTGTCATCTCGTCTGCTAGTGATACGAGGCAGTTGGGAACCAGTACGGCGTTCCGTAGCAACCTTCTGAACCCACCGATTCCATATTCTACTAACAGTACTTGGATCTCGACCAACACGAGCAGCAATGTCGCGATACGATAAACCGCAATCGCGATAGGCTACAATCCGACCTTTATCAAATTCCGAAACGTGATGGTACTCATCACAACAACGTTTCACCAGGCAACACCGGTCAGCAGCTGTTTGTGTATGAGAAATCGGTTGAAAACTTTCCTCATGTCAGCACGTTGTAGGTGTCGCCACCGGCGCCAACCTTGTGTGAATGCTTTGGAAAGGTAATCATTTTCGTATCACAGCATCTTCTTCATATCGGTTAAATTTCGCGTCTGTAGCACGTTATCTTCTTGGTGTAGCAATTTTAATGGCCAGTAATGTAATTACTATCTGGGCAGTGTACAAGATGCAAAGAAACTTTCACTTCCTGTATTTCATACCTGCTAACTTCAGTATTTCAATGACTGTATTCCAGTTATAACTGGAAAGAGGTTTCTCCAAATCTACAAGAGCTATAAATGTAGATTTTTTTCCTTCCATATACCTTCTAGTTGTAGGGACAGTAGTGCCTCAGGTGTTCCTACACTTCTTCGGATGCCAGGATTATCTTGCCCTGCTTTTATCAAACTCCAATTTTCCCTTAATTGGTGCAGGCCGGTGTGGCCCTACGGTTCTAGGTGCTACAGTCTGGGACCGCGCGACCGCTACGGTTCTAGGGGACTGATGACCTCAGAAGTTAGGTCCCATAGTGCTCAGAGCCATTTTAACCTTAATTCGTATTAACAATTTGCAGTAATGACTTACACATCTGATCTTTCAGTGACACACCTGTCAGTACCGGTCGCTTGAGAATAGGGATTACAAGGTAATTGTTGAGTGAGGGTAGTTTCTTCTCCGAAGCTTCCCTCTCATATAATCCTGTGGGAATGTCATCTACTCCAGGCGTCTTTTTTCGACTTAGCTCTACCAGTGTTCTGTAAAATTGTTCTCGCTGAATGATACCTCCCATCTCATTTTATTTACATTTTATATAAAATTATGTCAGATATTCTTTCTTTAAAATAACCCTCCTTTATATTTGTTACACTTTTATACCTTCCATTCTTTGCAAAATTTCTTTCCGTTTCTTACATGAGGTACTGTCTTTCTCACAGCTATGCATGTTTCTACTTTTTAAAAAATATTATCATTGAGCCCCTCAGCGCTTTAGTTCAACCATATTTTTCAGACCTCTTTATTTTCTTTTGTCTCTTTCTGTTTCCGTATTTTTTATTTTTGACTTTCGTAAATTCAGTACCCCCCCCCCCCCCCTATCCAAGCATTTTCAAAGAACCTTTCTTTTGGCTTATTTACTCCACTGCTGTCTTCACTATTTCTTTCTCCAGTACTACCTGTTCGCCTTCTGTTATATTTATTTCGCCTGCTTCAATCTACCGTCTCAAAAGCCTCAAAGACTTCAAGGCCCTTCAGCTTATTCAGGTCTCATCTACTTCTGGTCCTAAGTTTCTTTACGATCTTCAGTTTTCATCTGCACTTCATAATCAGTTCTGATTATAGCCTACATCTGTTTTGCAGTACAAATCCCGGTTTCTAAAACGAAAAATACGGGTCCCAAAAATGACATAGCAAGGCAACATCAAAATGACTTTCGTCATCAAACATTCCATGGACCTCCATGAAGCACGCTTGATTTGATTTCAGCACTGATTTTAGTGTGTTTGATTTCCATATATTCTTTATTAAAATGAAAAAGATGAATATCTCGAATTGTGATTGGACAGCTACGTGATGCAAATGTCTACGAATCGTCTCTGCGTCAAACAGGATAACATGGAAACATGTGCACTCTCAAGTTGATAAGGATTGTTTTCTTGCTATATACCAACAAAGTTTCATCTAAACTTGTTCTTGTAACTGTCACTTTAATGCTGACGATATTCGGTTGTATGTAAGTGCCAATCTTAAGAGCATTATTGCTGTGGTATCAGGTATGAATGACGATCTCTGTTCAGTGTCAGGATGGGCAAAAAACCTGAGTCTTAAACTAAAAACACTAAGAACACACAGGTGATCTTCTTAGCACACCGAAAGTATGTCACTAAACACTCTCGTGTAACAGTTATTCCAGTACTTCCTGATGGATCAACTCACCCTTTCAAAAAACAGTAAAGGGCCTAGGAGTAATCTTGAAAGAGCAACTAAATTGGCAACAATAAATTATTACGAGATACATGAAATCTCTCCCCGACCATATTCAGTTCAAAAATTTAGAGAAATGCATCCGCCTCTAATTAAACAAAAATTAGTCCAGTGCTTAGCGTTACAAAATCTTCACTACTCTGATATAGACCCAACGGTACAAACCGAATGCAATTGAAGCTATCTATAGCATCCGCGACAATACTTTTCGTATTGACCGACTAGGAGTGCGACTGAGAAGTTAAGCAATAGTACTGAGTGCATAAAATATTAGGAAGTATACTGCGCTGGCTGAAAATATTGCGGTGTCTGTGGGCAGTATTGAGAATATCCTTGACAGTCTCTCGTGCTACACTGATCAGGGAGGTTAGGTTAGCTTGATCTGTTGTTGTCGTGAGGAAAAATGAGTTCAGAACAAGGCGAAAAAATATTATTATTAAAGTGCAGAAAATGTATAAATCATTTCCGGTGCTGTGGAAGATGAGTATAAAAACAGAAGCGATAAGAGTGATGATTCGTATGATTTGTTGCTCAGAAACTACAGGGGACAGCCACGAAGGAAGTTGATTTTAAGAAATTTAAACAATGAAAGTTATGAAGAAAATCATTTATAGATATTTATCTTTCTTTATTCATTATTTAGTAGAACATAATCCTTCACTGGACCTATTATTGCATCAAACGTTCTCATAGCTTTCTATTGAGTACTGTGAAGTACAACTGCACTAGGTAAATGTCACCACTTCGAAAGAATTCCCATAGCAAGTTATCGTATAGTAATAGATATGAGCGGACTTGGTGGAACTGCCTTTGTTGGCGTGTTACTAGCTGGAGTACCTGGCATCGCTCAGCGAGTTAATACGAGATAGTGTGGTAGCTGGAATAAAAGGATAAACTTTAAAGTATTAGTGGTAAAAAAATATTGAAAACATATTGTAACCAATTACAATACTTGTTAAAGTATAAGAGGTAAAAATTTGTTATTGAAAAATTATTATCACCATTTAAAATACTTGTTTTTAAACAACATTTTCCATTTTGTTATCCGGGTATATGTGTACAAATTTTTCGAATTTTCTACTCGAGAGCAAACTCCATAGACTGTGAGAGAAGCAAGAGTCTTTGAGATTGATGCAGCAGTATTTTAAAGTTTGTCCTTGCGCTTTGTTAACTGCAAAACTGTAGGCTAATTTCATTGGAAATTGTACTTTCCCCTCATAAGTTCGACTTCGAAGTTGTTATTCGATAGCTGTGTGACAATTATCTATGTTGTGTTACATAGTTGTGGTGACCTGATATTTATGAGTAGTATGACCAGAGATCCAATGCTCATTCTCGTTCGATGGAAATGCTTCCCACTCTTCGTCTGTTTGGTTTTCTTGCTGTTCTTTTTGGTCTCGTCAATTTTCTTCAGAACTGGTAAGATCTCCTCCTCTCTACATTGTCTAAAATTTATTTTATTAAATAATACAATAAGTACACTTTACACACTTTTCACACTTTATTTTCGATTTATATTCAGCCGCTGTATCACTTTGCCTTTTCACATTTCACTGTTTGTTTTTATTCAGTCTCTGCACTACTTTCTCTGTTTCTCCCTTCCTCACTGATAAGAAACTGACGTTCGAACCCACGACGGGTCTTGCTTTATACACCCCCATCAATGGATAGTTCCACCAGTGGCGAATTCCAGAACATACCAGAAAGGCTTCAAATGGTCCACAATGTGCCAGAACATTCCACAACATTCGGGAGTGTTCTGGAATGTTTCACAATGATCTGTAATATTCCAGGTGTTCCCGAACATTCTGGAATCTTCCCGAATGTTACAGGCTATTCCAGGACATTCGAGAACATCCCGGAACATTGTGCAACATTCCAAAATATTCTGGAATGTTGTGAAACTCTCTCTAATATTATCGAATATTCTGGAATGTTCTCGAATACTTTAGAGCGTTCTACTCCTTATATCTTCAAAAGCATACAAGTTAAGGTTATAAAGGGAGCCTTCTTCATGGATGAGGAATAGAGGGCTACCACACCATATAACTCCATTGATCGTACCAGGACTCGTTACTGAGTATTAGCGACACGCACATCATTCACTTATTTTTTAGTTGATGGGGATATGGGCGTCAGCAGAAATCTATCCATTGGTGAGTGGTGATGGCGGGTGCGGGATTGGGGGGGGGGGTGAGCGTCGTGGGGGGGGGGGGGAGGAAGTGTCTATGTATGGGAAGCCAACGTATGGGGAGAAACGTTTCCAGTTATCTATCAACAAATGTTTCTCCTTCAACACAAAAAAACTTATTGATGCTGTAAAGACAGAGTTGTACTGTGTTTCACAGTCCACATTAAGCTGTAGATCCCCTACAACTGGCTGGCTAGGTCAGTTTGTAGGCCAGAGGAAGGCAACAGTACACCACCTCCAAAAGGACCATGATCATTAAAGCACGGTGGATTCAAGTGAGTTGATGGAAGATTTACCTTCTTCAACCTTATATTCACCAGCTCAAATGTTCTTGTCTTCCAACCGCTTTATTTCTCTAATTTCCACTATATCTAACCCCAAACTAATTCTCTAACCTACATGTGATGATCTAACCGTTCAATTCCCACCCCACAGAATGCCCTATTTGTTTTTTCTGATTACGTTCTAAGTAGCCTCCGTCCAAAGTTCCGAAAGATGGACTTATTCCTGGAATATTCTATCCAGGACTATGGTATTATTAATAAACCGTATACTAAACCGTACATATGCACTGTACATTTAATGGCTGAAGTTTCACATTGCTGTCAGTCGTCTCAAGTACAGGCATGCAGGTAGCTAGGTCATGGATAATGTTTTAAGTTGAGATCATCCGGAATGCGGTCTCGGCGACTATTGGGAGTTAGGTACCTTCTGCAGATATCAGAGGCGCACGATCTCTGTATAAGAGGTGATCCAAGACAACGTTCGCCTACCACCACACAACATGGCGAAAGAAGGAAACTGAGGCGCCAGTCTTGGAATCGCAGATTGATAGAGCCTTGAAAGACTTGGAAATATGGAAGGCAGATGGGTTAGATGACAGTCCTTCAAAGATTCTAAAATTGTTGGTGGAAGTGGCAGATAAACGATTATTGGAGTTAGTGAGTATAATCTATGAGTCATCTAGATGGAGCATTCGATTTTCGAAAGAATATCATTACACACTCTCGAAGATATGAAAGGTATATAAATGCGAAAATCATCGATTGACAGCTCATATATCGAATTTAGTGTCAAGAATAATTATACAGATTACTGAAAAAGAAAACTAAGGATCTATTACTTGACGAGCAGTTCTAGCTTTTGGAAAAGTAAAGGTACCCTACAGGCAATATTGACATTGCAGTTCATAATTACAGCAAGACATACCAAAAATCCAGACACCTTCATAGGATGTGTCGACTTAGAAGATGCGGCTAACAACGAAAAATGGTACAAGATGTTCGCAATGTGTACTAGAAGGAAAAATTTGCAGTGTGTACAAGAACGAAGAAGACATTATAGAACCTTAAAGATGTCAAGAGAGTGCTACATTCTTTCGCCTGAACTGTTTCATTTATACATCAAACAAGCATTATCATCATCTATGTTGACGAATTAAGTCCCATAAATCTGTTCAGCTTCAGCTTCTTAGCTACATTGTTTCTTGGACCAACGCATGTCCCTCTCTCTGTCGGGTATAAATTGAAAATTTCTTCAGGAAATTTGTTGCATTTTGTTTACATGTTTCTTCAATTTCTTCTTATATGTGTCGATCTTTTCTGTAATTGAAATAACTAAGACAGTTTCTTTTATCTTCGATTGTTAATCTACACTCCAGTGAACATCCATTAAGTGATCTGAGGAACTTTATGTCTGACGTCACTACTCTATTTATATCTTCCTTGTTTACTATCCAAGCCGCATATCAGTAAAGCAGCAATGGAACGACTAGTATTTCATAGAATTTCAGATGCGTATCTTTCTTGTCTTTCTGTTTGCTGTTGTGTTATTGTTCCAAGGAAACAATGAAATTTTGTTGTTTCATTCTTTAAAACTGCATCAGATTCAAAAGTCGTGTCACAATCAAGGTAGTTAAATGACTTAATTCTTCGAACATTTTGTTTTCTGTCAGTATTATTGGCTGCACTTGTTGTTTTTCTCGGAGTGCCGTTACATTAGTATTTCTGCTTCTCAAGTGGATATTATAGTCTACTCATCAATATACATTAATGTCTTTATAGAATGATCCTTATCTTCTTATATTCTTTATTGTTTATGGTTTCATAATTCTATTCTTTGTGTTGTTGTTCATCCAAAGCTAAATCCACTCTGGTCCTCAGTTATAATTCTTTTGACTTTTCATCTTAAACTTATAGTCAAAAATTTTGCAATATGCTTTATACACAGCTGTTAAAATCCTTATTTCTCTATAGTTATTACTACCTTTTCCATCCCCTTTATCAAGAATTGAGTACACAACAGCTGTTAACCAGAGCTTCAGTGTTCCTGCTTTTCCCATAATTTCATCAAATGTAAAAGTCTTGAATGGGAATTCAACGTATTTTAATAACTTGCAGTTAATACTATCTGTAGACGCTCCCTTTCTTTGAAACTTCGGATGCTGCTAATTTCACTACAGCTATCGCTCTTACACTTCCTACGCTTCTGCTTATTCCATTAAGAGTTAATCATATCACAATTTTTTACGACGTTATCGTATCGTTTCTGGTTGATTGTATCTTTTTCTTGTGGCCTTAAACGTTTGATTGCTTGATAGGCAGCTGATTGTTTTCCGTTAAGACACTTTCTAAATTACTAGCATATCTGTCCCAACTTGCTGTTTGTGTTTTTTAACATTCTTGTTTAGCAGTTGCTCTTTTTCAAATACTGTCTGCTTTTAATTCTGGCGGAGATTTAGTAGATTTTTCAATATGTTCCCTTTTTTCCTGATTATCAGTTTTTCTAATTGTTTACTCCAGTGTCTTAATCCTTTCTGATCACATCGTTTAAATCTTGTGTCCAAAGTTTCAAAAAGTGGATTCTGAACACTACTACTTATATTCTCACAATCTTCTTTAACCTTAGATTACTAAACACCTAAAATTATTCCTTGCAGTTGGTACCAATCCATTGTTCCCACCAGTCTGGTATTCTAAGTATAGGATATAAAAGAGGACATTTTGCACTCATTTTGTATGTGATATACGACTGCAGACCTAATAATTGTAATTAACTAATGGATAAACTCTAAATTATGACTGCCTTTGCATAAATCATGGAGCAGTAAAACTATGGTCTGGTAACAATGTAATATTTCCCCATTTAGTGTTCTGGGGTTGATATCTTCAATAGTGGTTTTCGAAGCAATTGTTCATTTAGTTGGTTTTCAAATGTCTCTGCAGTCAGGGTCTCTGCAGCTGTTGTACTAAATTTTATAACAAGAATACTGTATGTAGCTGAATCTTGAATAAATTTTTGTTAAATCATTACTGATTTTTTGTCTGATATCCATATCATCAGGTGGTTATAAAGATTAAAACACAGTAAATAACAAGACGAAGAATATAGGAGGCCCAAGTTTCACAGCTAAGACCACAGTGCCTATAGAGACAGAAAACAGCCTATGCCATGTAACCAGCAAGTCAGCACGACTCGGAGCCGCCCAAGTGAGCCGGCAAGCACTGCCACAATGTAGGTGCAGAGAAAAGCGGTGGCTCTGGGAGGCTTTGTGCTGTGCAGACTTGGTGGTGTGTTATATGGCATTGGATGTTTTCCATCAACCAACTTCTCGTTCAGTGACCATTCGATGTACTACATTATAGTTTTAACAATGGAAGTTGGGCCTTCTATATTCTTCACCATGTTGTGTACCATGTTTTATTTTTTATTTGCACCTAATGATGTGGCTATAAGCTACAAGACCGTTAGCGCCTTACAATAGATTGGTTCAATATAAACCTGTTTTCGGAGGTCTTGCTATAAAATGTAGTCTGTTTCTGTATAATGGTTTCATGCTTTTGGCTTCTAGTAAGTGTATTACGGAAGCTGTTTGTTCCTTTCTTAAGAGTTGTTAATCCTTGCCCATACTGTATAAATAATCACGTTGTAAATTACTAAATATTGGTCAGAATAGAGGTATCATCCTTAATATACTCCTGCATCAGTTATCAGTAAGTTTGCTTTTTTGGTAACTGTATTTGAGAGTATTCTTTTCCTATTATTAAACACTGACACTTATCTTCATTCTAGCCCAGTTTTATTTAAAATACTTTCACATTGTGTGCCAATTACTTTAGTTGCAGGTTGGTTCCCTAATAGGTTGGTTCTTCGTCGAATAAGTCATGAGCAGAATAAAAGACGTATTCAGTGTGTGATTAAAACTAAGGGTGAAAATATCACAACGATACGATACGCTAATCACGTTTCTATACTGAGTAGTAGTGAGAAAGAATAAGAGAACCTGTTCACTGGCAAGAACAGTTTAATGAGAGTAGGTGATGGCTTGGGAGTAAACCAAACAAAGACCTAAATAACGTAGAGTCATAGAAATGAGATTAACGACAAACAAAACACCAAAAATGGAGATGCTTCAAGAATTCTGCTACCTCTCAAGAAAAATGACACACAACAGATGATGCAAGGGAGAGAAATAAGCAAATAACAACAAAACCGACAAGCTGCATGGACGGAATGCTGACTGGAAATGGAGGAAAAAAGTCATATGAACATGTCTCCAGAAATGAACGATGTGTGTGCAACAACAAATCGTCTTGGAGCACAGAACAGAGCTGGAATGCATTCGCGTCACAACACATGTTTGAAGTGGTGTCAATGGGATCCAACGCGCGCGGTTCTCATACACAATACACAGGCTACTTGCCTGGAGCTTCTACTATAGTTGCTCTCAAAATCCCAGACTGTACATACAGTCTGCACCCTCCCTGCATGTTCATCTGTCTGAAAGGACCCATCATCACATAAACGCCGAAAAGGAATTTAAATGTTGTGTGATGTGGTTTGAGTTTGAGAAGGTACTTGTTTTGGAATAATGGTTCTACCTCTCGACCGTTTCCATCTGGCATGGTTCTGTAGTCATCCACAAAAATTCATCACGAAGGCACTGACAGTCTTGTCACACATGTAGTGGAAAAATGTATTAACAGTTACGGCGATTACTTATCAAATACACTATTGGCCATTAAAATTGCTACATCAAGAAGAAATGCAGATGATAAACGGGTATTCATTGGACAAATATATTATACTAAAAAAGACACGTGATTACATTTTCATGAAACTTGGGTGCATAGATCCTGGAAATCAGTACCCAGAAAAACCACCTCTGGCCGTGATAACGGCCTTCATACTCCTGGGCATTGAATCAAACAGAATTTGGATGGCGTGTACAGGTACAGCTGCCCATGCAGCTTCAACAGGATACCACAGTTCATCAAGAGTAGTGACTGGCGTATTGTGACGAGTCAGTTGCTCGGCCACCATTGACCAGACGTTTTCAGTTGGTGAGAGATCTGGAGAATGCGCTGGCCAGGGCAGCAGTCGAACATTTTCTGTATCCAGAAAGGCCCGTACAGGACCTGCAACATGCGGTCGTGCATTATCCTGCTGAAATATTGGGTTTCGCAGGGATCGAATGAAGGTTAGAGCCACGGGCTGTAGTTTGTAACACATCTGAAATGTAACGTCCACTGTTCAAAGTGCCGTCATTGCGAACAAGAGGTGACCGAGACGTGTAATCAATGGCACCCCATACCATCACGCCGGGTGATACGCCAGGATGGCGATGACGAATACAAGCTTCCAGTGTGTGATTTCGCCAAACACGGATGCGACCATCATGATGCAGTAAACAGAACCTGGATTCATCCAAAAAAAATGACGTTTTGCCATTCGTACACCCAGGTTCGTCGTTGAGTACACCATTGCTGGCGCTCCTGTCTGTGATGCAGCGGCAACGGTAACCGCAGCCATGGACTCCGAGCTGATAGTCCGTGCTGCTGCAAACGTCTTCGAACTGTTCGTGCAGATGGTTGTCTCGTAAATGTCCCCGTCTGTTGACTCAGGGATCGAGCCGTGGCTGCACGATCCGTTACAGCCATGCGGATGAGATGCCTGTCATCTCGACTGGTAGTGATACAAGGCCGTATTACCCTCCTGAACCCACCGATTCCATATCCTGCTAACAGTCATTGGATCTCGACCAACAATAGCCGCAATGTCGCGTAAAGATAAACCGCAATGGCGATAGGCTACAATCCGACATTTATCAAAGTCGTAAACGTGATGGTACGCGTTTCTCCTCCTTACACGAGGCATCACAACAACGTTTCACCAGGTGACGCCGGTCAACTGCTGTTTGTGCATGAGAAAACGGTTGGAAACTTTCCTCATGTCAGGACGTTGTAGGTGTCACCACCAGCGCCAACCTTGTGTGAATGCTCTGAAAACCTAATCAATTGCATATCACCGCATCTTCTTCCTGCCGGTTAAATTTCGCGTCTGTAGCCCGTCATCTTCATGTAGTAGCAATTTTAGTGGCCAGTAGTTTACTAACTTTTTCCCTCTGTCTAGTTTTCACTTGATTGCGTCTTATACAACTCAGTGGCTTCCATCACTTTAAAACTGGAGCAAAATTTCGCAAATGAATGAGCTCAGAGCCGTCCGGAGTGGCCGTGCGGTTCTAGGCGCTACAGTCTGGAACCGAGCGACCGCTACAGTCGCAGGTTCGAATCCTGCGTCGGGCATGGATGTTTGTGATGTCCTTAGGTTAGTTAGGTTTAATTAGTTCTAAGTTCTAGGCGACTGATGACCTCAGACGTTAAGTCGCACAGTGCTCAAAGCCATTTGAACCATTTTGAGCTCAACCTAACGCTCCTACATGGTACAGTCACTGAAGAGAAGGAGAAATCTGACGATGAAAATAAAACTCGCGCAAGAGTGATGAGTTAAGGGAGGGAGAAGCACTTGGCCCTTGCAGTTATGGCAGCCACGACGTCAGCACGAACCCCGAGGAGGGTCCAGTGGAGGCGGCTGACTCGGTGGCGAGAGGAGGGCGGCGGTGATTCGCGCGTCGCGGGTTAATGGCGCCGGAACGGCGCGTTAGCCCGCCTCATCCCTGCCGTAAAGCGGGGGAGGGAAAGAGAGCTGCAGCAGGGCGGAACTCCGCGACGTCGCGGAGCCACGGCTGCCCCTGCGGCGGCCGCAGTCCGGCTACCCGCGACACACTGCTGCTGCTACTGCTGCTGCTGCTGCTGTTGCTGCTGCTTCGTCACCTAGGTTGGTTTCTCATAGTAAAAACTTCCGGGCTGAGAGGCCGTGGTCGATGTATAAAATTTCCACCTGACGTTTCGTCTCCATCTGCGGGAGACATCTTCTGAGGTCCTGCGGCTACTGCCACTGAGGCTCCAGGTACTTTCGTATTTATAGAGCGCATAGAGGGCACCACCATTCGTCACGTGATGCCAACGGTATGCCTATCTTTGGAAGGCGTCATCATTCTCGATTAAGAGTAATCGATTGTCATTCTGCTGGCGCAACGTCGACATCCGTATTTTGTCCAACTTTAAAACTTCCTCTTTTCTATTGAAATTGTCATGGTGTTTGTGAATCTCTATTGCTTCTCTATACATGCGCGCATGATAATGGGATGTTCGTGCTAGAACGCTTGTCTCATTAAATTTAATTTCATGATTCCCATCTCGAAAAACATGCTCACCTACGGCCGATTTTTCGATTGGTCCTAAGAGACAGTTTCTTTTATATTCGGCTAAGCGGGTGTTTACACTTCTTTTCGTTGTTCCAGTATATACTTGTCCACAGCTGCATGGAATTTTGTTTACCCCAGGTGTTGCTAGGGGATGTCGGGCGTCTTTTGCAGTTCTTAAATATTCCTTAATCTTCTTGGTGGGTGTGAAGATTGTTTTGACCCCATACTTGGCCAGAACTTTCCAGACACGGTCTGTAACCTTATTAACAAACGGTAGGAAAACTTTCCGGTAGGTGACCGTTGTTGCTCTGGACTTCTGGCTTCTTTTCTTCTTTGAAGGAGGGCTCGATCAATTTCCTTGCCGGTACATCCGTTTTTGTTGAAGGCTGACCGTAGGTGATTCAGTTCATCTTGTAAGTAGGCCGGCTCGCAGATTTTGTTGGCTCTGTCCACCAAGGTTTTAATGACACCCCTTTTTTGCCTAGGACGATGGTTAGATTCTTTGTGGAGGTATCGATCAGTGTGAGTGTTCTTTCTATATACCTTGTGGCCCAGTGTCGAAATGGGAATCATGAAATTAAATTTAATGAGACAAGCGTTCTAGCATGAACATCCCATTATCATGCGCGCATGTATAGAGAAGCAATGAGATTCACAAACACCATAACAATTTCAATAGAAAAGAGGAAGTTTTGAAGTTGGACAAAATATGGATGTCAACGTTGCGCCAGCGGAATGACAATCGATTACTCTTAATCGAGAATGATGACGCCTTCCAAAGATAGGCATACCGTCGGCATCACGTGACGAACGGTGGTGCCCTCTATGCGCTCCATAAATGCGAGAATACCTAGCCTCAGTGGCAGTAGCCGGACGACCTCAGAAGATGTCTCCCGCAGATGGAGACGAAACGTCAGGTGGAAATTTTATACATCGACCACGGCCTCTCAGCTCGGAAGTTTTAACTGAAGACAACACCGGTCGTGAAAGCCTACATTTTATGGTTTCTCATAGTTTACAGAATGCTGATCAGAAAATTTACAAATAAAAAAATCTTAAAAGAGTTAATAAAACATTTTTAAAAATGTGAAATGAAATTAGTAACACATAACAGAGAAAATTATGATCTACTGCGAGGAATTACTGTTCCGATTCGGAGTATGCCATAATGAAACCTTTAACTTGCCAGTGATAGACTTGAGGTATATCATTCATTTTTTAAGGTCTATTGGAAGCCTATTCAAAACGAAACCTGCTGAACAGTACATGGCTTTCTATACGACGTACACAACTGGTCAGGAGGAAGTCATTTTCTTAACAGCTGCTCACTGACAGGATGCTTATTTCGTTCTCAATGAGTTAATGTCAACATCATCTCAAATAATGGAACATGCGTTCAGTGATGGCAGAAGTCAAAGACACCTGAACAACGGCCCATACGGACAATGGAGAACGGTCTGAACACCATTTTCTGGCATGAGAATATTCTTGACGAGTACACAGCGTCACCTCAGAAATTAATACCAAGAGAAACATTTCAGAGTCAGAAACATCGGAGATTATGTTTATGGTGAACAATGCAGTTTGCAGTCTCTCCACAAGGCCTTGAATATGATACTTCCCAGAAATGTCCTCATGTACCACTAGTCCTAGTAATTTAAAATGGTCGATTTCACACTGACAGAATAATTTCGCTTGTAGATGTGTTTCGCTTCGGAAACTGTATGCATTGCTGCAGTTAAGCGTTAATCTGTTTCCTGAAAGGCATACTCTGGTGTTACTAAGATCTCTAAATGACTTGCATTATATTCCATGTTTTTTACAATACAATGGACCAATAACAGAACCCAGTGACCTCCGCACTTTACATAAACCCAATCACATCCCTTGTCTACTGATACTGGATGGCATACTTCTGCATACTACTTTCCAGAACTGAAGTGATCTATTATTGAGCATTTCGCCTAACCCATTAATGTTCCAACTTACACAAGGGTATTGCATGGTCATACCAGTAAATGCATTTCATAAATTTTAAATCATACGAAAATCTGCTATCCACAACTTTTCGTTCAGCTTTGCTTGTGCCTCACACACACAAAATAAATTATATTTTCAGTGTATACGCCTTTCCTAAAGTGGAACTGCGAGCCTCACATCAAATTTTATTAAGGCCTACTCAGATGTATCACTACTGTCTTAAGAATTGCGTTCTCAAAAATTTCGAAAACACTCGCTGGTAAATGTGTACATTACCTCTTTCTCCCTTAGTACAAAATGGTTCCACTACAAAGAATTTCATTTTCAGGAAAGCCACCACACTTGTTCAACACATTGCATAAGCAAATGGGTACAGAACTTCTGTACTGTCCACTGACGTTCATAATATTGCTTGTTTTGTCGTAATAGCCATGGTTGTCGTTTAATTTGTTCCGCTTCACGTTTAGTTCTTTCCTGTACTTGCATTTGATGTAAATGTCAGGAAACATATAGTTTTAATAGAGCTGCAAGTTTACCAGCACGAAGAAGTTTTGATTTAACTTGTCAGCTTTTGACAGGAAGTAAGTATTAAATATTTCTCCCAAATCTGTTGCATCACTGACAGATCCCTGTTTCCTCCCAAATAAAATTATAATTAGTTATCCAGACGTTTTCTGTGTGGTAAACTAGGCATTTCAACAGTTTTTTATGTGAAAGAGCTACAAACGAAACTGTGAATATGTTGTAGAAATGTATTATGTTTTTGTTGACGTTGTATTGTAGACACTTCTTAATTTGTCTTTCGAGAGTAGTTTCCTATACCTGCGTTTCAATTTTTCAATGTCTGTGTTTTAATTGGACGCTTATCTTTATATGCTTTGCTTACTACCATGGATATGTCTTTACCTTGGTTCCTTCCACCACTATATCCGTGCATCTTGGTCTGAGAGGTTACTAAAAATGTTTCCCACACCACGCCGTTCAACTAGGGAAGAATATTTGAAGATGCTGTTATGCTGATTCAGTCAACTCTGTTAGAACAAAAGTGTACGTTCTGTAGCAGACTGAAGAATATCTATTAACATACCTTCTGTGGAAAGTACCCCACGAAATTCTGAAACGTAGAAAATTACGAGTTGTCATCTTCCATTGCAGACCAGATTTTGGTTCCCTCGCTGGCACAGCTGACGCTGGCTACTGGGCCAAGGGAGACGACTACCTGCCTAATAGCGCTTGTAATACGTTACACATACTCTTTATGAATCTGAAGAAGTACTAGTAAATATGAATCGATCTTTTTCATATTTAGCATACCAAATTCTACGGGTAACACAACCATACTGTTGAAATTTAAAATCAATAAATTCATTACTTTCGGAGATGTAAATTTTTACCTAAAACACAAAATAACCGTATTGGCATCGTGAAACTGAGTTACGGACTGCAATGTACTCATCTGTAGTATCAATCGAAACTACAGCGAGAGGATAGGTTCATATGATCGAATTTTCTTTAGTTTCATCACCACAGATTTAGGGCAGAGTTAAAAGTACTTCGGAAAATTATCGTGTCACCGTGTTTTGATTGTGTGTTTTGGAGAGACTGAGAGAATGAATGGGAGGTGTAAGTAAAGTGAGAATGTGATGACCCAGTGAGCTTGATTTTGTAAAAGGCAACCAGGAGGGGCGTTGAGTTTTACATTTATTATTAATTTATTTTGTGGAAATGAATCATACTTTGTTTTCATCAAATTTTATTCAGTTTCGGAATTACGAGATTTCTTGTCTAAATTACTAGTGGTTATCAGATTGGCTGACATTAGAAATACCGCGAGTATACAAGCGCCAGAGATGATCTGATTGGCTGTTTAACGTACTAAGTAATAGGAATTCAACATTTCCCACGCGTTTGAATAGGGCTCCTTGCCTCAGCTTTGAGTCGAGGGAGTCGCTCGGAAGCCGTCTTCTGGTAGACCTATGTTAAACCGCGCTGATCACGTTTGTACCAAAATGAAGAAATTTAGGAGTTTGATCTGTTCTCATGTCGTCGAGGGAAAGCAAGTACAGTATTGAGTATTTTGTGAAAACTGTGCTTTGTGAGTAGTTCATCTTAGGCGATATTCGCGTGTGAACATTTAATGTCGTACATAAATTCCGTGTGACGTGTTTCGCACAGACTACGAACGACTTATTGTGTTAACTCGCAATTAGTCATGGGTCAGTGACTGTTTATGACTTTCAAAATATCGAATGGGAATAAATATCTTCTGGCTGCTTTCGGGTGTGATCTTGTAACAGAGACAGTCAGTAACATTGCGTATTTGATGTTGGGATGTTAAATTCGGACTTGATTGCCATTTTCCGTGTTTTAAAGACAATAAACGAACTTAAAAGAAATTTTAGACTTTTTTTCCAAAAGAGACATGCAATAATCCCGAACACTTGATTTTTTAACTACCTTTCAGCTTCTGCTCGTGAACTAGAGTTCTGTGGCCCTTTCGTGGTAGGTATTTAGTAGAATTTTCGTTAACGCTGCCAGTATCTTCCATCGTAAAGTAAAGGGCCAGACAATCTGAAACCTATACAGGTAGGTGGACTGATTATTTAAACGACGCTGGGAGACCAAATTCTGAAATCGTATTGACGTAATGAATCGTTGTCGGAAGCATTAGTAAGGCTGTGAATGTACACGGAAAGAGGTACAGCTGAACAACGACGGAGGTAGGCGCGACGCCCACTTCACGGCTGTGAACGTAGTGGTACCATGGGGCATCATTGGTATTCCTTCGCCGAATACGTCGATATGCGTTTAGCATACAATATGACGCTACGCGTCAAAATTCACTGGAGGTTCGAGCAACGGACAACGCAAAATTTGCGAATCGTTTGTAGCAATTGATAGATCACTAAGAGTCACCGGAAGTTTTGATGTTAACAAAGTTGACACTGGACGACAGTGCTACGTACGGACCGCTCAAACTGGAGACAACGTTGTCGATATTGTTGTCACAAATACTGCTACCAACTTAGGACCATTGGTAATTCGTCGGAAGTATAGTCAACCCGATGTTATTCAATTACGCCTGAAAACTAAACATGGTAAAATGTATATTGATAATTTTCACTTATGGACCGTCTGACAGCAACTGAATAAAACACAATTTTAGTGCCATACGCGTTTCGCCTTTATTTTCTGCAAGGCATCATCAGTGGCAGGTTGCGTAGACAGTTTCTTACATATTACGCTCCTGTTGCATTTTTGGTGTTGTTCTTCTTCCTATGAGCGCCAATTTGCTGTTTTTTCCGCATTCCACCGCACTATGCACTGAATGCTTTTTTTAATGCATTAATGCGGAAAAAACAGCAAATTGGCGCTCATAGGAAGAAGAACAACACCAAAAATGCAACAGGAGCGTAATATGTAAGAAACTGTCTACGCAACCTGCCACTGATGATGCCTTGCAGAAAATAAAGGCGAAACGCGTATGGCACTAAAATTGTGTTTTATTCAGTTGCTGTCAGACGGTCCATAAATGAAAATTATCAATATACCGTAGTATTACGCGCAACTGAGGAGGACAGGACCACAAAAGTTGAAGATGGTAAAATGTATCCGTATTTACGCGTACAGATTTCTCACGATATGTATTGGACGTACAACACAACGAAAACCTATTTACGTAACACGTACAAAGAGCCCAAGATATCGTGAACGAGGACTATCCTTCTCGGAATCAATATTCAATGTGGTACTTAAATGAAGGCAATGAAATTCTAAATTTCAAAAGGAGAGCGTTATGAACGGAAGAGGCATGTTTTACCAGAGAAGGGCATTCAGCTCTCGAAACAGCCGCGTTTGGAACGACGCAAATATGCATCGCACTTATGTGTAGTAGTATCAGGATAAGTTTGGCGTGAACATTTGGTCAAGTGTCCTAGGTGAGCGTTCATTGGGTACCATCTTACTTCCTCCACGACGGATGTAATTACATTTGCATGTGAGGGTCATTCTGTTGTATTATAAGATGTTGCTCTGGCAGTCCGTCAGGTCATGTGGTACCAACGCGACGGCACATCAGCAGTCCTTCGCTGTTGTGGTGCGGGAGCATTTAGACGCTTTTCACCCACAGGGGTGGATTGGTCGATCTGGTACAGTCCTCGGGCCAATTCTTTCGGCATATCTTACCCCTTTGGATTTTTATCTGGGGTGCAATGGTAATTTTAGCCTTTGATGAAAGGGAAACATTTGATTTCGGGAAAACTTGCGAACTTCATGCAGTGCACGCTTTCAGGTAGGATGACACGTCGAGCAGCAGTTGTGAATAATTATTATTACTTTTCGTTCTTGGTTATTTTGTTCTTACATGAATGATTTGAGAAAACGTATTTATTGCTTCATGGTTATCGTTATTTTCGCCATTTTTGTTACATTTCTGCCTCTTGACTACAAGGAGAGGTCGCCAAGAGTGGAATCCCTTTTTTGAAATCATTGGAATTTCGCTTGATACGCTACTCCCTCAAACATAAAAGTGCTGTATAAACTGGTAGCGTAGCTTAGTGGTAGAGGGCTATTGGTTCTTGTAGAACGTTTTAGGTTCGAATCTCGCAATGTGATTTTTAATTCTTTATCGAATTACTTTAGACATCATTTTAATTCAACTACGCGGCTCGAACGTATTTACTTTTATTTCTCCTCTTTTCTCACGACATTGTAACCATTGTATTAACTTTCCATTTGCTCTCATTATTACTTCCTATCGTTCTTCTTTTCCTGTAGGTGATTTTGATTATTTTTATATGCTAATGTCGATTTCATTGCGTCCTGTTTAGCGTCTTTTGTTTTCGTCTATGCTATTGCAGTCATTTGAATTTCGGTTTTACTTACAGCCCCTTCTTTCGTTTACAATTTCAGTTGCATTATTTTTTCTATAGTACAATAAGAATTCATGTTTTAAATTATTGTATGAAGACTATCATCCACAACACTCACAGTCAGCATAAACAGATTATTTTGTGTTTTGATTTTTAATCGACAGATCGCCATTTTCAAATGTTCCAATGCTATGATAGACGAACACAAAAGTCCAAAATCAATTGCAGAAATATTGCAGTAGATAAAACAATGACGGGAAGAGAAAAATGAAGACAAATAAAAACTTAAGGTACTGCCAGAAGTAAAGCTGTGAGGACGGGGGCGTGAGTCGTGCTTGGGTAGCTCAGATGGTAGAGCATTTTCCCGCGAAAGACAAAGGTCCCGAGTTCGAGTCTCGGTCCGGCACACAGTTTTAATCTGCCAGGAAGTTTCGTATCAGCGCACACTCCGCTGCAGAGTGAAATCTCATTCTGGAAATAAAAAGTTAAACGTGATTAACAAGACGTTACAAAGAAGCAGAAATTAAAAACAAAGCATTGTGTTTAAAGCAATTAACTGCACATAAATAATGATCAGTCATTTCTACAACGAATTACAAATAAACTTTCTACTTTTTAAGGATGTCCGTTAACCACTACGCTACCCCACTACTCTGTGTAGAGTTATCACTTTTAAGGAACAAGAGTACCAAGCAGAACTTCGAATTTTTTTCGTCGATTACTTGCAGACGAGGGCCCAGAGTGAACAGATGCGGCTTTGATACTCGTGAGGCGATACAAACCCTATGACTGTAACATACATTAATGAGCCAAATCATTATGACCATTACCGACTGCTTGAGTGCATGTCGCCTGATGACGCTGCGGACAGGTGAAGTGGTAAGTAAAGGATACCAGCGGATCAGAGTCGTATGGGGAATCACTTTAGTGACCAGACTGGCCGCAAGCAGAGACGGCCACTGATGTAAGCGACTTTGACAAAGGTATATTGATGTGGCCCGGTGCTTGGGAACGAGGAATGCGGAAACGGTGAAACTGGTCGGCTATTCACATGCTACTGCCGTAAGCATGTGGCGAAAATGGTGGAAGTACGGTGAAACTACGATTAGCAACAAGGTGTTTGACGTTAACGCCTCGGTACAGAATGTGGAAGTCGGGGTCTTTTCCAGTCTCTGTTAAGCAGCTTAGGCAGCGATCTGTGTACATGTGATGACAGAGTACAATAGTGATGCTGGGACAACTGTTTCGGAGAACGCCGTTCAGCGCATAATTCTGAGCGTGGCTATCCGCATTGAACGCATACTGGTGTGTAGGTCGCCAAATTCGCCTGATCTGCACCCGAGAGAACACACCTTTGAAACTATCGGGCGCCACACAAACGCCAGTACTGTGGCAGATGAAGAATGTTTCAGGGAATTCGATTGAGCTGGAGAGAGAGAACTGAACTAATCCTGGTCACAAACAAGGAAGGTCAAGGTGAACCTGAAATGGCATCGTCAGGATGCTGCACTTGCAAGACTTGGTTGCGCCCACCATGGAAACCGGGCGGTGTGCGTACATACGCGACGAAGTTAACATTCTGCTTGAGGTGATGAAGAATTAAACAGTTATTAAATGCAGTTTAGCAAATGCGTACTGGCCGGAGACTACCGGAGACGAAGCTGAAACGGAACTGAAAGTGAATGGGGCTCATGCAAAAGGCAGTCCAGCCTTTTATGGCTTTGTAGGCAGCTACCTCAAGTGAACTTCCGACACCAAGAAATACTTCTGTGGCCGACTTACGCAGAGAGGAATCGGCCAAGTTCTATCGTCTCTGACATAGGGGCCTGAGAACACGTTTGTCGAAAGAAGTTCCACGTTCTGAGTCAATCCAAGTAGTGGGAAGACGGTTCACAGGTTCTCAGTGTGTTGCTGTGCCTCCACGACGAAGAAGACACGGATTAAAAGTTAAGCTTTTTGTGTTCCCGTCATTTTGAGTAAATTAACAACTTCCTTCAGCATGTCCGCTGGCGAAATAGTCCATGCCTAGTTTACGAATAATTGTAGTACTGTCTCCTGTATCTCGGAGTACATGGGTAAGATCCGAACTGTAAATTGAGATTCGAAAGAAAACTGATCGTAAAAAGCACTGCAAAGGTCGCAATTCCATCACTTACACTTTTGCTCTCACCTTCACGTATAGACTCGCCGGCTTTTTTAAACGACCGAACCTTATAAAAAAAGCACTCCGTCTTCAGGCCATGAGTGGCCTACCGGGACCATCCGACCGCCGTGTCATCCCCAGGGGAGGATGCGGATAGGAGGGGCGTGGGGTCAGCACACCGCCGGCTGGTGTGGCCGATCGGTTCTAGGCGCTACAGTCTGGAACCGCGCGACCGTTACTGTCGCAGGTTCGAATCCTGCCAAGGGCATGGATATGTGTGATGTCCTTAGGTTAGTTACGTTTAAGTAGTTCTAAGTTCTAGGGGACTGATGACCTAACACGTTAGGTCCCATAGTGCTCAGAGCCATTTGAACCATTTTTGTCAGCACACCGCTCCCCCAGTCGATATGAAGGTATTCTTGACCGAAGCCGCTACTATTCGGTCGAGTAGCTCCTCAGTTGGCATCACGAGGCTGAGTGCACCCCGGATAATGGCAACAGTGCATGGTGGCCTAGATGCTCGTCCATCCAAGTGCCGGCCACGCCTGACAGTGCTTAATTTCATAAGGTGATTTAAATCAACCATTACTTTCGTGCAATATCGTATCCAGGGAGTCGCTACGTGTAATGAGCAAGCAAACTGAAACTCTGATTGCCCAGCTGCATCAGTACGATATTCAGATCAGAACACGTAACATCTTCCTGAACCATCAATGACTTTCAAAGAGATTCTAATCAGCACATACTTAGTATTTTCCCAAGGGAAGTTTCTGTAGCCTACAGTGGACTTCCCGTTCGATAGTGTGCACGTTATGTATGCATTGTTTAATCTGTTCGTTCAGTAGATAACCGTACAGTCAGCACAAACAAACGACTACGTTTGTAATGGTCTTTACTTTTTTCTTCAATAAATAGAAAGAATTGTTGCCAGTCATTATTTATCTGTATTTAAAACGTCAGATTTACCTTTTACGTACAGTATTCAGCTAACAGGGGACGCCAGAAAATCATGAAGAAGATCCCCTCAGAATGGTCGAAACGTCGATTGTTGAAGGAATCTGGAGAGGAGCATGACATGGCCTAGCAACCTAGAGGATTTTACCATCGTATTGACAACGTGCCCAAGATAATTCTGGCGTGCTTCACAAGAGCACACTGTGATTTTACTCAAAAAATGGCTCTGAGCACTATGGGACTTAACATCTGAGGTCATCAGTCCCCTAGAACTTAGAACTACTTACACCTAGCTAACCTAAGGACATCACACACATCCATGCCCGAGGCAGGATTCGAACCTGCGACCATAGCGGTCACGCGGTTCCAGACTGAAGCGCCTAGAACCGCTCGGCCACATTGTGATTTTACTGTTACCCGGTCACCGTATCTTCTGATCACCTGACAGGCATCCATAGCTTCCACTCCCTGAACTGTTCCTTACTGCTTGAGACCGAAGTCATTTTTTTCATGGTTCTTTGAGCTCTTCACATGACCTTTGCAGTAATCTGTGAACGGAAACGGGTGTATAGTCGAAGGCTACGTGTGTACTGCTTCATTTGAGATCACTGGTGAATTTTTTCTAGAACATTTTCACAATTTTTGGATTCCAGAAAACAGTAGCACTCAGAAGTTGATAACGCAGTAGTGGTTCAGAGGTGATGTCGCTTACTTCAGACAACTAAAGACCTGCGTTTTATAATGGCAACAGTACACCAAAAATTTTATTCAGTTGTGAAGATAAACTGAAACCCTTGTCACAGAATGTGTGCATAAAATCTCATGCAACCAGAGTGGAAGAGTGTAGAGAGGGTTGTCTGGAACAGTATGAAAAGCTTCTATGGGCGTTACAGGGAAGGTTTGTCCTGAGAAATAATTATTAATAAAAAATTTCTATATGTTACCACGCTTCCCACTTACTTAATAGCGACCTCACAAAGAAGGTGTTTACAAATGTTCTTCTTTTGGTGCCCTGCAACCGAACAAGAGAGCAATATAAAAACCGGACATGGAACAGTAGTAGTAAGGATTGAACCCGAGGCAAAGGCTAAGCACTTTGGTGTGCTATCAGCTACACTGTGACAACAACAGTCACTAATTCTATCTGTCGAGTTGCTTGAACTTGTGCGCACGACGACTCTCGGAAACGGCACAGAAAATCGATTTTTTTTTAAGAATCGTTTCACAGCGCAATCTACTTTGCAACACCATTACAAGCTTTTTAGACTGTTTTTGGCAACTCTATATTTGTGAGTCAGGCAGAGCTGTGGCTAAGCGAACAAGAAAGATTAAGGAAGGAAGATTCAACTTTTGCCGATCATTTACTTACAGAATACCGTTCGTAATGTGTAGAATGTGAAATTTTCCACTCATTAACGAAAACCATAAGAATATCAATACTGGAAACACTGGAAATCGACAAACATATGACACAGAATGACAACCAGCTCATTATTAAATGATGAGACACAATTTCCTTTTTCCCCTTTTTCTTCAAATTGTAAATTCATCCTATTTCTCGTCACTTGTTAAATGTATCTTCACATAAAAAACTTTGTTTTCCATTTTTTTTACTCTATGTACGAGGGTAAGTAAAATATTATCCGCCAAGTACCTATAATTGTTTTTGCAATACAAATAGAATGTGTACATCGTTTTTTAATATGGTCCATCGTTGCACAGGCTTCCTAATATCCTCAGAAAAGAAGGTTTTCGGCTGAGCAGCGAGCCACAGATGCACCGCGTCCTTCACTTCTTGGACCGAGGTGAATCGACGGTCCCTTGATGCCCCTCTGAGTGGACCAAACAGGTGGTACTCGGAAGGGGCAGGATCAGGACTGTACGAAGGATGAGCCATTACTTCAAACTTGAGTTTACGGAGCGTTGCAGCAGTGTGGGCAGTGATATGTGGACGGGCATTGTCGTACAATAACACAACAACTTTCGACATTAGTCCTCGACGTTTGTTTCTAATCGCAGGCTTTAGCCTTTTGCGTCCCCGAAAATGGATAAGCATCAGATTACCTGAGGACGGTTGGATTTTCAACTTCTTCCTGCTGGGCGTTTCTGGATGTTTCTATTCCATTCTTTTTAGTTCACTGTCCGGCTCGTAATGGTGGATACATGTTTCGTCAGCGATCAAAATGCTTTTTTGGTTGATGTCCAAGCGCATTTGTTTATGTAGCACTGTGTCTTGTAGGAACTTTATGAAACTCAGGTCTGTCGTGGATTGTTTCGTAAGCAGAACCATGTCTAATTTGGAGACGATGTGCCACGTTATCAACAGCCACTCGTCTGTCTGCCACAACCACGTCAAGTGTTCGCTCAGTGTTCTCTTCATGTAGTGGCCGTTGATGGTCGTACGGCTCCTTCCTCATGCGTAACACTTCGAATTTTGCAACCCATTCTTAGACACTCCGTTGCGGCAAGACACTGTTCCCGTACTGCGCCGAAAGTTTTGTTGGGTTGCAGCACCTGATACAACTGCCGACCGGATCACCACTGGTTTTTCGTTTTTGATGAAAAGGTCTAATGGAGAGACCATAGTTTATCTGAAGCAAAAAGAAGACAACTGGAGGAATTAGGATAAAGCTTTCATAGAAGGACCACAACAGCATAACAGTAAGCAATAAAACATATCTGTGTAGAACGAAAATTGGCAATTGACCCTAAACAATGAAAAGTGTGAGGTCATCCAAATGAGTGCTAACAGGAATCCGTTAAATTTGGCTGCACGATAAGTCAGTCAAATCTAAAGGACGTAAAGTCAACTAAATAACTGGGAATTACAAATGCGAACAAGTTAAATTGGAAAGAACATACAGAAAATGTAGTGGGGAAGGCAAACCAAGGACTGCGTTTGTTGACAGAACACTTAGAAAATGTAACAGACTGCCTACACTACGCTTGTCCGTCTCCTCTTGGAGTACTTCTGCGCCGTCTGGAATCCTTACCAGACAGGATTCAAGGAATAAATAGAGAAAGTTCCAGGGAGAGCAGCACGTTTCGTATTGTCACAAAATAGGGGAGAGAGTGACACTAACGTGATACAGGATTTGAGGTGGACATCACTAAAACAAAGGCGTTTTTAGTTGCGACGGAATCTTCTCACAAATATTTCAATCACCAACTTTTCCGAAAGCGAAAATATTTTATTGATGCCGACCTACATAGGGAGAAACGAGTATCATAATACAGTAAGGAAATCAGAGCTCGCACATTAAGATATAGGTGTTCGGTTCTTCCGCGCGGTGTTCGAGTTTGTAGTAATAAGCAGTTATTGCGACGGTACCTCGATGAACCCTCTGCCAGGTACTTTATTGTGATTTGCAGAATATCGATGTAGATATACACGAAGAGCCAAAGAAAATGGTGCACCTGCCTAATATCATGTAGGCCCCCCGCGATAACGCAGAAGTGTCGCAACACGACGTGGCATGGAGTCAGATAGTGTCTGAAGTAGTGATGGAGAGAATTGACACCATGAATCCTGCAGGGCTATCCATAAATCCGTAACAGTACGAGGGGTAGACATCTCATCTGAACAGCATGTTGGAAAGCATCAAAGATATTCTCAAGAATTGGTGGGGGGGTTCATGTCTAGGGAGTTTGCACACGTCCGTCGGAATGCACAATGCACATGAATGGATGCAGGTGATCAGACGGGAAGCTTACGTACGGGTCGCTCGTCAAGAGTCGTATCTAGACGTATCAGGGGTCCCATATCACTGCAACTGCACACGCTCCACAACATTACACCATTACAGAGCCTCAATCAGCTTGAACAGTCCCTGTTGAATGCACGGCGCATGGATTCATGAGGTTGTCTCCATACCCATACAGGCCCATCCGTTCGATAAAATTTGAAACGAGACTCGTCCGAGCAGGTAACATGTTTCCAGTCATAAACAGTTCAATGTCGATGTTGAATGACCCAGGCGAGGCTTAAAGCTTTGTGTCGCGCAGTCATCAACGGCACACGAGTGGGGCTTCGACTCCGAAACCCCGTATCGATGACGTTTCCTTGAATGGTTCGCACGCTGACACCTGTTGATGGCCCACCATTGAAATGTGCAGCAATTTGTGGAAGGGTTGCACTTCCGTCACGTTGGACGATTCTATTCACTCGTGGTTGGTCCTGTTCTTGCAGAATCTTTTTCCGGTCGCAGCGATGTCGGAGATGTGACGTTTTACCGGATTCCTGATGTTCACGGTACACTCGTGAAATGGTTGTACGGAAGGTGCTGTGTCTCATCGCTCGTGCGCTGACTGTAAGCACCACGTTCCAGCTCACATAAATCTTGATAACCTGCCATTGTGGCAGCAGTAATGCATCTGACAAGTGCGCCAAACACTTGTTGTTTTATATAGGTGTTGCCGATCGCAGTGCCTTATTCTGCCTGTTTACATATATCTATATTTAAGTAAGCATGCCTTTACGTTTATTTGGCGCTTCATAGTAGATGTAACCAAAGGGCAGAGGTGGAATTTTTCGGAAATTTGTGGTAAGTTCCTGTAGGACCTATCTGCTGTGGTCATCGGTCCCTAGACTTATACACTACTTAAACTAAAGACATCACACACACCCATGCCCGCGGGAGGACTCGAACCTCCGATGCGGAGAGCCGCGCGAACCGTGGAGAGGCGCCCTAAACCTCACGGCTAGCCCGTGCGGTTGATAGAGGTGAATATTAATAATGGAAGAAGAGTTATATCAACATTGCGGATTATTTATGACTTAGCCTCGTAATTATTTTTGTGCGACAAAGAAAAAGTAATGCCGTCCTATCTAAGCATTCCCCATCAGTTTTGTACCTTCTGTACAGATATATATACGGCGCACATCGTTTTCTTTGTGTTTACGACCTTAGCTCGTTACCTGAAGGTGCCTAACAAGCCGAAAGCCGGTTCATGATGAAATAAAGTAATTTTTCAGAACTTCATGAAGTGTTTCCTGCAGTACTGGCCATAAAAATTGCTACATCAAGTAGAAATGCAGATGATAAACGGGTATTTATTGGACAAATATGTTATACTAAAACTGACATGATTACATTCACACCCAGTTTGGATGCATAGATCCTGAGAAATCATTAACGAGAACAACCACCTCTGGCCGTAATAACGGCCTTGATACGCCTGGGCGTTGAGTCAAACAGAGCTTGGATGGCGTGTACAGGCACAGCTGGCCATGAGGCTCCAACACGATACCACAGTTCATCAAGAGTAGTGGCTGGCGTATTGTGACGAGCCAGTTGCTCGGCCACCATTGACCAGACGTTTTGAATCGGTGAGAGATCTGGAGAATGTGCTGGCCAGGGCAGCAGTCGAACATTTTCTGTGTCCAGAAAGGCCCACACAGAACCTGCAACATACGGCCGTGCATTATCCTGCTGAAATGTAGGGTTTCGCAGGGATCGAATGGAAGGTAGAGCCACGGGTCGTAACACATCGTAAATGTAAAGTCCACTGTTCAAAGTGCCGTCATTGCGAACAAGAGATGACCGAGACGTGAAATCAATGGCATCCCATACCACCACGCCGGGTGATACGCCAGGATGGCGAAGACGAATACACGCTTCCAGTGTGCGATTTCACCAAACACGGATGCGACCATCATGATGCTGTAAACAGAACCTGGATTCATCCGAAAAAATGACGTTTTGCCATTCGTACATCCAGGTTCGTCGTTGAGTACACCATTGCTGGCGCTCCTGTCTGTGATGCAGCGTCAAGGGTAACCGCAGCCATGGACTCCGAGCTGATAGTCCGTGCTGCTGTAAACGTCGTCGAACTGTTCGTGCAGATGGTTGTCTTGTAAACGTCCCCGTCTGTTGACTCAGGGATCGAGCCGTGGCTGCACGATCCGTTACAGCCATGCGGATAAGATGCCTGTCATCTCGACTGGTAGTGATACAAGGCCGTTGGGATCCAGCACGGCATTCCGTATTACCCTCCTGAACCCACCGATTCCATAGCCTGCTAACAGTCATTGGATCTCGACCAACGCTAGCAGCAATGTCGCGTAAAGATAAACCGCAATCGCGATAGGCTACAATCCGTCCTTTATCAAAGTCGTAAACGTGATGGTACGCGTTTCTCCTCCTTATACGAGGCATCACAACAACGTTTCACCAGGCAACGCCGGTCAACTGCTGTTTGTGTATGAGAAATCGGTTGGAAACTTTCCTCATGTCAGGACGTTGTAGGTGTCACCACCGGCGCCAACCATGTGTGAATGCTCTGAAAAGCTAAACATTTGCATATCACAGCATCTTCTTTCTGTCGGTTAAATTTCGCGTCTGTAGCACGTCATCTTTGTGGTGTAGCGATTTTAATGTCCATTAGTGTATTTAACATTATTTCTTTTCTTAACTAATATTGGAGTGGCACCCATGCTGCATCAGTGGTGCACAATATCGGACTGGCACTCGCGCAGTCGCTGCAGTAACTGAGTGCCGAGTAAAGGTGCACCGGAGCTGAGTACAGAAGGCTGCAGCCCACGCGCCCTGGAGCCCTGTGAGCCGCCGGCAGGCTCGGCCGGGCTCTGGCTGTCGTGTCTCGGATGGCGGCGGCGCCTGTGAGATCCGCGCTCGCCACAAAAAGCCTTTCTGTGTAGTCGCCCACAGCGCACGGCCCACACGGCCCGCCACTGCCTCCGCGTAGTTACAAAGCACCGAGTCGCAGTGGCGGTCCTGCGCGGTTTCGCTTTCAGACACGCCGACATTTCAGTCGGTAGACAGAGCAATGTAAACACACGTTAGCGGCTACTTGTGTCGTTCCGTCACAGAACAGTTTCACGCCTAACAATGACTTTGATATAGGCGATAGTGGTTAGTCATTATGAGCAACATTTTGGTCCCCTGCACCACTGTCAGATCGTAACCTCCCCCTCACTTATCGACCTCAATGACAGTGAAAAATTAAACCGCGTGTACCTAATGGAAATTTGGGAAAAGCAATCGTCACCGAAGTTAATCTGTCGGTAAAGAGGGAGGAAAGGGTTACATCTAAATGAAAGGAAAAATGCAACTGAAATCGGTGGAAATTAATTTTGAAAAGGGGTAAAGTTAGTAAAGAAAGTAATTGTGCGGTCGTTACGTTAACAATTAACCGGCCTTAATTAGATATTTGAGATTTGGGGAAAATTACGGTCGCCAGTCCTATGGAAAAACTGAAAAGAAAGTCAAAATATCCATGGGTGTGCTGCGCACTGATCTGTATTTGCACGCAGACAGCTGCCACCACCCTTCACAGAGGAATGGGGTACTTAAAACCCTAGTACATAGGGCGCGCACTATCTCTGACGCAGAGAGTCTACCCCAGGAATTGGAACATCTGAGAAGTGTATTTCGATAAAATGGGTACTCAGAGTGGCAGATTCAACGTGCTCTCCGCCCAACCACTGCAGCACAACCTGTTGAGATGGATGAAGTCACGACGGAGGAGGTAGGCACTGCATTTATTCCATACACAGGCGCACTCTCGGGGAAAATCGCCAGCATTCTGAAGAAACACCGGGTCGGAACTGTGTTTTGTCCTCCAAATAAAACTCGTGCACTGGTGGGGAGCGCCAAAGATGACCTCGGTTTGAGCTAGGCCGGCGTGTACCAGATTCCGTGTCAATGTGGCAAGTCGTATATTGGTCAGACGATGCGTACCGTCGAAGATCGATGCCGTGAACACCAGAGGCACACTCGACTGATGTATCCGAGCAAGTCGGCGGTCGCTGAACATTGTTTGTCGGAAAATCACGCCATGGAGTATAACCGCACGAGGATTCTGGTACAGACGTCGAGATACTGGGACAGCGTTGTTAGAGAGGCCATCGAAATTCGCACCAATGACGACCTCATAAACCGTGACTGTGGCTATAATCTTAGCAAGGCTTGGAAACCAGCGATTGGGTTAATCAAGAGTAAATCGAGCAAACGTACAGTTGTGACGACCACGGCGGACAGAGCCATCACACCGACGTCATCTCAGACGCCGTCGCAATCTGTTCCACCGCGCGACCGTGGCGCGGGGCGCGGACGGCGGAGGGAGCGCGCCGCGGGCGGAGGGTATTTAAATCGGCCGCCGCCGCGACCGAACCCAGTTCCCTCTGAGCAGCCATAGCGTACGGATCTCCGTGCCGGCACGTTCACAGGAGCTCAGTCCGTCAGTTCACCTGATGATGGCGACATGTATGATCGCCGAAATATTGTGCCCGTTGGACACTATAGACCAGCAGCACACCTGTGGATATTTTGACTATCAAATACGCTGGGAGAAACTCAAGGATCACTGAAAAAGAAAGGTTATTGCACATATAATTAGCCCTAAAAGCGTGGCAACTGAAGGTTGACACGTGTTGTGTGAAAACTGAATGTTTGTCAGATGTAATAAATTTCGCTGCACTCTGACTTAATTTAGCAAAAGAATTAATAACACCGGAAAATTGAAAGTTAATTTAGTGACTGAAATTAATAGTGAGCTTTGTTTCTGAAGCACTACGAAATTCAGTAAAATAAGGTTAGTCTTGAGCTACCTCAACAACCATTTCAATAGTAAAATTTCGTACGTACCAAGCTGAGCTGCAGTCACAGGTAAGCTAAAATATGGTAACAAAACTCGCACTCTTAATTTGTGTTGTGTAATCTAAATATTGTATCCAGCTATGAATACCTTAATTGAACTTTGAAATTAAAGCAGCGAAATCGAATGATATTACTTTAACGCTGGCGTTTGAATTTCAACGACACTCGGGTTCATTCCGGAAAAGGAAGGGACCCTGCTTGGTAATGCAATTGGGACAATGAGCAACAAAGGTTCATGCTAAGTTGCTGTATTTTAGTGATGCTAATGGAATAGTTTGAAAAGCTGAGGTCTGCCATACATTTCTAAAACTTTACGTGCTTTCAGTCTTCCTTGTTGGTTAATTTAAGGTTTGAAGTCGTCGATCAAGGAGGTGGCGACGACAATCACTTATGTCGGACGTAGCTGCTGCGGAACCTGGATGTTGGCGCGCCTTCTTCTCGACACGGTCACCAGGCGAAACGGGCTCTTGATGTGTGCCTGCTAATGCTTCCCGTCCGCGACACCGTGCCAGAAACTATCATAGCAAGTCGAGCTCAATTACATGCTGCCAAACCCCAGAAGTGCGGCAACTCGCGGGAGCGTCACTCAACAAACCTGCTCCGCCGCCCTACTCCAGCCAGAGCCCCCTCTTCCCACGCTCCACGCAGCAGAGTTAACACTACCAAAGATCCTAAACACTATGATTCTTCATACGACCTATCGATGTAATCGTTCGGTAGCGTACTTTTCCCTAGGCAAGACCCAGTGTAAAAATACAAATAGTATTTACAAAACAAACCAATCATACATCGACATAAAGGCACAAATATATATATATATATATATATATATATATATATATATATATATATATAGTAAAACAATTACAACAATTACAATATATAAAGACAGAAATGTCATACCTTCAGGTAACAAAATAAGGAAAAAAATCTATAGTGCAGTAGATGGAAATAGGAGGATATGCATTTCCGGCGTTACAAGATAACAAACCGACAGTGTCCACAGACATCCCACCGTATAAGTGAACTAAACATTCAGACTAAAGGTACTCCAGTATCTTTGACAGGGCTGCTTTCAGGGCCGGCCATGGCGCCCAGGAGCCTCACCACACCAGTGCCCACACACAGACACTACACAAACACGGTGCAGGAAACAGATTAGGTATCACTTCTTCGAAATCCTGTAATTGTCACCCATTGTGGTGTGAATTTTGAAATTTGGCTCAAAGGTACCTACAACTTTTCTTTGTAATGGCGCAATAGCGTGGTGCCCTGTGACGTCACTCTCAGGCCCGGTGACGCTTGAAACAGCAAGCTGTTGACATACGCTCAGAAGTTCATGTAACGTGTAAGGTGGGTTAATGACGTCACATTGGCAAAACATTTCACCGAAATTTTGCCAGACCGCCACTGCCGACGTGTTACACGATAGGAAGGTCGGCAGCCCCCTCTGACTCCCATTTCACCCCTTCCTGTGTAATGTCAGAACCGCGACAACCAGCAATGAAATCACGCGCTTTTCTGACGGAACTCCAAAGAAAACGTTATAGTTACACCGCTGTCAGAATTGACATAAAACGCCCTCTGGAGGTGGCACAAAAGCGCCAACGAAAACATTCGCACACATTTCGCGTTCTAAACCGACGTTCACAGTGTAGTGAGCAACAAGACGAACTTTCTGAAAACTTATGACACTATGACAGCCCCCCCCCCCTCCCTCTCCACCGGGACGATTCAACCCTACTCTGAAGTCACAATTGGACTGCAACCTTATTGAACGTTATCTGACCCCTTTAATTTTACAAAATAATACTTTTTTTTTCTTTTCATCAGTCTACTGACTGGTTTGATGCAGCCCGCCACGAATTCCTTTCCTGTGCTGACCTCTTCATCTCAGAGTAGCACTTGCAACTTACGTCCTCAATTATTTGCTTGACGTATTCCAATCTCTGTCTTCCTCTACAGTTTTTGGCCTCTACAGCTCCCTCTAGTACCATGGATGTCATTTCCTCATGTCTTAGCAGATGTCCTATCATCCTGTCCCTTCTCCTTATCAGTGTTTTCCACATATTCCTTTCCTCTCCGATTCTGCGTAGAACCTTCTCATAGCTTACCTTATCAGTCCACCTAATTTTCAACATTCGTCTATAGCACCACATCTCAAATGCTTCGATTCTCTTCTGTTCCGGTTTTCCCACAGTCCATGTTTCACTACCATACAATGCTGTACTCCAGACGTACATCCTCAGAAATTTCTTCCTCAAATTGAGGCCGGTATTTGATATTAGTAGACTTCTCTTGGCCAGAAATGCCATTTTTGCCATAGCGAGTCTGCTTTTGATGTCGTCCTTGCTCCGTCCGTCATTGGTTATTTTACTGCCTAGATAGCAGAATTCCTTAACTTCTTTGACTTCGTGATCATCAATCCTGATGTTAAGTTTCTCGCTGTTCTCATTTCTACTACTTCTCATTACCTTCGTCTTTCTCCGATTTACTCTCAAACCATACTGTGTACTCATTAAACTATTTATTCCGTCCAGCAGATCATTTAATTCTTCTTCACTTTCACTCAGGATAGCAATGTCATCAGCGAATCGTGTCATTGATATCCTTTCACCTTGTATTTTAATTCCACCCCTGAACCTTTCTTTTATTTCCATCATTGCTTCCTCGATGTACAGATTGAAGAGTAGGGGCGAAAGGCTACAGCCTTCTCTTACACCCTTCTTAATACGAGAACTTCGTTCTTGATCGTCCACTCTTATTATTCCCTCTTGGTTGTTGTACATATTGTATATGACCCGTCTCTCCCTATAGCTTACCCCTACTTTTTTCAGAATCTCGAAGAGCTTGCACCATTTTATACTGTCGAACGCTTTTTCCAGGTCGACAAATCCTATGAAAGTTTCTTGATTTTTCTTTAGCCTTGCTTCCATTATTAGCCGTAACGTCAGAATTGGCTCTCTCGTCCCTTTACTTTTCCTAAAGCCAATCTGATCGTCACCTAGCGCATTCTCAATTTTCTTTTCCATTCTTCTGTATATTATTCTTGTAAGCAGCTTCGATGCATGAGCTGTTAAGCTGATTGTGCGATAATTCTCGCACTTGTCAGCTCTTGCCGTCTTCGGAATTGAGTGGATGATGCTTTTCCGTAAGTCAGATGGTATGTCGCCAGACTCATATATTCTACACACCAGCGTGAATAGTCGTTTTGTTGCCACTTCACCCAATGATTTTAGAAATTCTGATGGAATGTTATCTATCCCTTCTGCCTTATTTGACCGTAAGTCCTCTCCTGTTTCTTCTTCTATCACATCAGGCAAATCTTCACCCTCATAGAGGCTTTCAATGTATTCTTTCCACCTATCTGCTCTCTCCTCTGCATTTAACAGTGGAATTCCCGTTGCACTCTTAATGTTACCACCGTTGCTTTTAATGTCACCAAAGGTTGTTTTGACTTTCCTGTATGCTGAGTCTGTCCATCCGACAATCATATCTTTTTCGATGTCTTCACATTTTTCCTGCAGCCATTTCGTCTTAGCTTCCCTGCACTACCTATTTATTTCATTCCTCAGCGACTTTTATTTCTGTATTCCTGATTTTCCCAGAACATGTTTGTACTTCCTCCTTTCATCAATCAACTGAAGTATTTCTTCTGTTACCCATGGTTTCTTTGCAGCTACCTTCTTTGTAGCTATGTTTTCCTTCCCAACTTCTGTGATGGCCCTTTTTAGAGATGTCCATTCCTCTTCAACTGTACTGCCTACTGCGCTATTCCTTATTGCTGTATCTATAGCGTTAGAGAACTTCAAAAGTATCTCGTCATTCCTTAGTACTTCCGTATCCCACTTCTTTGCGTATTGATTCTTCCTGACCAATGTCTTGAACTTCAGCCTACTCTTCATCACTACTATATTGTGATCTGAGTCTATATCTGCTCCTGGGTACGCCTTACAATCCAGTATCTGATTTCGGAATCTCTGTCTGACCATGATGTAATCTAATTGAAACCTTCCCGTATCTCCCGGCCTTTTCCAAGTATACCTCCTCCTCTTGTGATTCTTGAACAGGGTATTCGCTATTACTAGCTGAAACTTGTTACAGAACTCAAAAATGGCTCTGAGCACTATGGGACTCAACTGCTGTGGTTATCAGTCCCCTAGAACTTAGAACTACTTAAACCTAACTAACCTAAGGACATCACACACATCCATGCCCGAGGCAGGATTCGAACCTGCGACCGTAGCAGTCCCACGGTTCCGGACTGCGCGCCTAGGTTACAGAACTCAATTAGTCTTTCTCCTCTTTCATTCCTTGTCCCAAGCCCGTATTCTCCTGTAACCTTTTCTTCTACTCCTTCCCCTACAACTGCATTCCAAAAAATGGTTCAAATGGCTCTGAGCACTATGGGACTCAACTGCTGAGGTCATTAGTCCCCTAGAACTTAGAACTAGTTAAACCTAACTAACCTAAGGACATCACAAACATCCATGCCCGAGGCAGGATTCGAACCTGCGACCGTAGCGGTCTTGCGGTTCCAGACAGCAGCGCCTTTAACCGCACGGCCACTTCGGCCGGCCTGCATTCCAGTCACCCATGACTACTAGATTTTCGTCCCCCTTTACATACTGCATTACCCTTTCAATATCCTCATACACTTTCTCTATCTGTTCATCTTCAGCTTGCGACGTCGGCATGTATACCTGAACTATCGTTGTCGGTGTTGGACTGCTGTCGATTTTGATTAGAACAATCCGGTCACTGACCTGTTCACAGTAACACACCCTCTGCCCTACCTTCCTATTCATAACGAATCCTACACCTGTTATACCATTTTCTGCTGCTGTTGATATTACCCGATACTCATCTGACCAGAAATCCTTGTCTTCCTTCCAGTTCACTTCACTGACCCCTACTATATCTAGATTGAGCCTTTGCATTTCCCTTTTCAGATTTTCTAGTTTCCCTACCACGTTCAAGCTTCTGACATTCCACGCCGCGACTCGTAGAACGTTATCCTTTCGTTGATTATTCAATCTTTTTCTCATGGTAACCTCCCCCTTGGCAGCCCCTCCCGGAGATCCGAATGGGGGACTATTCCGGAATCTTTTGCCAATGGAGAGATCATCATGACACTTCTTCAATTACAGGCCACATGTCCTGTGGATACACGTTACGTGTCTTTAATGCAGTGGTTTCCATTGCCTTCTGCATCCTCATGTCGTTGATCATTGCTGATTCTTCCGGCTTTAGGGGCAATTTCCCACCCCTAGGACAAGAGACTGCCCTGAACCTCTATCCGCTCCTCCGCCCTCTTTGACAAGGCCGTTGGCAGACTGAGGTTGACTTCTTATGCCGGAAGTCTTCGGCGGCCAATGCTGATTATTTATCAAAATTTTGGCAGTGGCGGGGATCGAACCCGGGACCGAAGACGTTTTAGATTATAAATCAAAGACGCTACCCCTAGACCACGGTATTCCCCTACGAACTTGAAACAGTTCCAAACATTTGTCAGCATTATAAAAGCTGAACGCATCTTTGTTGCCGCAATGTAAAGTGCTGTAGTGTCTGTTGTATTCACCACTGTAGCCTAATAACAAGAAGGTAACATGAAAGAAGCTATCACTTTAATCACAAACTGTACAATAATGTTGCATGGAATCAGGTTTAAAATCGAAACTGCTGCATTATGGGCATTTGAGAGTATGGTCTAAACCTTATTTTTTTTTTCTTTTTTTTTCGTGCGGTAAGTTGTGACGAAACTTCTCTTGATAGGGTTCACGTCTCAGATTTAGACTAGGTTTGTTCCTCCTTTCCTCCACCTTTTTTCGCTCTTGTGAAGACAACGTTCGTGGGAAGTCTTTCCATTTTCCATAGTCCAATATTTTCCTTTTCCTTAGATGTTTCTCCCTCAAGACCTCGCTTAGCTTCTTCTTAGTCTTCTTCTTCGTCCCCTTCTTCTACTATTTCTGCTATTCTCTTTCCAACGTAGATGTCGATCGTCCTCACGACGTATCCACACCATTGCAGTCAACTTTCTTGAACCTCCTTTGATGCGTCCGTCAAAACGCTGCCGTGTTTCCTTTCTTTTCTGATTCTATCGGCTCTGGTAACGCCACAAATTCTTCTTAACTTCCTAATTTCAGCCTAGGAGTCAGTGAGTCATAAGGAGTACACAAGAAACATCGCTTCAAGAGTTCATTATAAGGCGCAGTACCTAGCTTTTCGCGGGAACCATAACCCCGTAATCACTTTGCGATCACTGCATACGCTTCGGATCGTTTCTCAAACTTTGTGTGAAGTGATGTGTCGGTATCAGCAGAAAATTAAGCTAGACGAGTTAGTAGCTTCCGTGTAAGTCCTCAGAATTTCATTGTGACTTAGCAATGAAAACAGACAGCCGTGTAAACAAGACTAATAATATACACTTAGACAAAATGATAATGAAGGTAAGAGATCATTTAAAAAATGCTTTAAATATTAGTCATTGTGGATTGGCGTACATAGACTACCCCGAATTACCCAAAACTCTGATTTCCAGTACAAGGTAGATATGAACTCCAAAAATCCGAAACATATGAGTTGTGGTGAATGCGTCTTGTTGTAGTGGTTGCCATCGCTGTCTGGCTTGATGTTGGTCACTAGGGCAAACCGCACCAACAGAAAAAGTCTTTAAATAAGTATTTAGCACTTCTTGAAAATCCTGGAACCTTCTTCCGTGTGTAATGTTTGCGTACGGTGGAATACTCTATGGCTGTCACTCTCTGTTCAGGAGTTCAGTTCTGTTTCAACAGTAAGCGGATGTCTGCTTCCAGTGCTCAGTGGTGCACTTCGTTGACTACCCTGATTTAGACTTGATTGTAGTTATGACGTAATATTGCTTGGTGGAGGCGCTGGGAGCTTTAAAACATTTACATCGCCGAGGCTCCAATTACGCAAGGTAAAAGACGTCCCCTATGCGGACAAGAAGTGGAATGCAAGCAGTACAACATTCCAGGTTCGTGTATATACTAAAGTAGGGGCGGGCATGGATCCTGCACGTGTGCGGTGCACTTGCTCGTGTGCAGTTAACAGGCGTTCTGAGTGCACACAGGGGCAAGCTGGCCACCCGCTTCTCTCCCCTCCCCTCCCCGCCATACCATCTCACCGCTCCTTCCTTTGTTTCATAGCTTGCTTTATTGAATGAAGGAATAAGGTTAGTGGGAGTGCTTGAAAGAAATCATGGTTTGAAAGAGTACCTATTACCTACGATACGTTTTATTTAGTTATCACAGGTGGAGTTTACAATACGTTTAATGTCTGGAACAAAATTTCTACATACAGACAAACACAAACAGTTACGTAAATTTTCATCACTGATGTTTGCTCTCAACCGAGACATTAATTTTCATAACAGAAAAAAATCTCTCACAAACGTATGTTGAGCCAAACATTGACATTATCTTCGTGGCTTCACGATGGAGACGAGGAAACTCTTCCTGTGGAAAGTCGTGATCAAAGTCTATTACACGTCTTACCAAAAAGGAACTTGCCTCTCTCAGACGTGAATTACACTGTAGATCTATTAATTCCATTTGAAAATTGGGATGAATATCATCTACAGAAACAGCAAACGGTCTCGAGAACCATTCAAAAGCTTGGGATAAACATGATATATCCCCAAATCAGTTGAGAAATTCCTCTTTCATTGCATTAAGTACGGAAACATATTCTACGCAGTTCTGTTCTCGCATAATAGACAGAGTAGGGAAATGCACTGCGTTCCCTGATGAGAGCTGTCGTTCCCACAGCTCAAGCTTGGTAGTGAAAGCTCGCACCTTCTCAGCCATTTCACAGATTAGCTGATTTTCTCCTTGCAAACTTGTGTTCAATGCATTCATGTGTCCGGTAATGTCCACCAAAAATGCAAGGTCGGCAACCCACTCTGGATCTTCTAACTTGGGGTCGTAACTTCCTTTGTCCTTTAAAAACTGATTTATTGGTATTCTAAACTCAAAACATCTTTTGACTACATTACCACGGCTAAGCCAGCGGCCTTCACTGTGGTATGGTATGTCACCGCACTCTTCCCCAATTTCAGATAAATATGTGTGAAACTGTCTATGTGTAAGCCCGTGGGATCTCTAATAATTAACTGCTAGAATAACCACTTGCATGACGTCCCCCAGTTTTGCTGTTTTTGCACAGAGTACTTCTTGGTGCAAAATGCACTGGATGCTGTACAATGATTATTCTGTACGCCGTAGCTTTTTCTTAGTAATCCAACAAATCCCATTTGTTCCTCTTTTATTGCAGGTGCTCCGTCTGTTGTCACTGACACTAAACGTTCCCAGTTTAAGCCAGCCGAATCGACAGCTTCTTCAACGGCTTTTAGGATGTCCGCGCCAGTAGTCGTGCTTTTTAAAGATATCATATCTAAAAAATCCTCTTTTATGTGCAGAGCAGTGTCCACACCGCGGACATAAATCACTAATTGAGCGGTGTCTGAAATATCTGTGGACTCATGAAGTGCGATGGAAAATGCAATAAACTTCTGCACTGCACTCCTTAATTGACGGTAAACGTCACCTACTGTGGCAATTATACGACGACTTACAATCCGCCGAGATAGAGTGATAGCTCGAAACTGATTTGCATTCAGTGGGCAAAGCAAATCAGTAGCGTCATTCATGCACTCCTGTATAAATTCACGTTCAGCAAAAGCGTGATCTCATAACTTGCACGTACCGCTGGACTATCATTGTTGTCGTCCTGAAAAATTGAAAACAGTGCTCCATAAAATGTTAACTCAGTTAGATGAGAGACATGACGAAAGAAAGTCGAAGATCTCTCGTGACAACGGCAACCTACGTCAGATTCATCTAGTATCGTCAGAACGCTCTTCTTAACCTCAGTCAGTTTCCCCATCTGCTCAGAATCCGACAATAAATTGTACTCGTCCTTGTGAAATTTATTATAATGGTGTTCAATACTAAATTTCCGATGACCAGCGAGAATACTGCCAGATATTAAACATTTCGAATTTTCACGTTTTTGCACAAAGAAAAAACGCCTGGTACTACACTACCGCAACCTGCCAGCTGTCGCCACTGCCCCGGTCGACGATTGTACGCGAGCAGCACACGTGCAGCGCTATGCGCTCATGAGCTGTGTGCAGCGTTTGCCCGCCCCCAATGGATCAGAAACCAGCAGCAAGTTATTTGCACGTCTTTATCCAGCATTGATTTCCAGAGATGCTGAAGAGAACTAACCGAGTCGCCAAGTACAACAGATGGGATGACAACGCCACAGGACAACTGTGGTTCGACAACAATGATGAGAAGCTCTATACCTGTCGCAGGTTCTAGGCTGAGTTCAAGAAAACATTTGAAGACAATCAGCAGCAAGCCTACTTTGCGGAAGAACTACTCAAGAACAGCGCCCTGCGTCTCGGTGAAATGACACAGTCGTATTTACAAAATTTAGCCTTTTACATCACTGATTGCTAACCCGACAAAACATCACATTTGATGAATCCAGTCATAGAAGACATGTACCAAATTCTTCAGGTAAAAGATGTTACAACAATAATACAATTTATAAGATGGTTCCAGCGCATCAATGAAAAGCAGGAAAAAAAACCGAACGAACGAAAACGGTATGATCGACTCTCGAACGTCCTCTCTATCCCAGTTGACGAAAATCACCATGAACTCATCTCTCTCTCATACGTCACGTAATAATAAATACAGCAGTTTATAGCAGCCAGAAATGTCGAGACAAGAGCACAAGAGATTAAGACAGTGAATATTGATCCCATACGTCAGGAGGTAACAGAGAAAGTCGACGATGACTTGTATCGATCTTTAGCATCGATTTCAGCTGCCAGTCAAACGCATCATGAAGAGTGGACTCAGATTTACGTTGCAGACGTCAAACTAGCATCCAAGCAGAGCAAGTACAATCTACTCCTTCACCCGATCTAACGCCTCGCAGGAGAATGAACGTTTGAAGGACGGACGTAAATATGCTGCCCTGGTTCCATTACGGACGCTACTGCAGATAAATAACAGTGGTCGATGACTATTACACTGGAAGACGTCAACCATTACAACAGTCCTAATCATGCTCGCCAGCTACACACGGTTATAGTCGACCTGTGGGACGAAGCCTGTCGCCAGACTCTGTACTAGGTCGCTACCCAACTCGACATTGCCGTTCTCCGTCGTCGGTCAGGGTATCAGCCCCTCGCTGCCAATTTCGAAGAAACCAAACGAGACGACTATCTATGGTGATGAGGCTGCCACAGACAAAAATTATCCAACTCTTTATGTCAGTGAAAATCATAAGCCTTGCGGGTGGTCAAGGAGAATTTTGGATCACTGTTACGAGCAGCAACAACTTGTCTCTGAGGGTATGTCTATATAGAAACAGCTTAACTTGTCCAGGTCTGGCAGCCCAGTACCATCGACAAACCGTCGTGCTCCGCAACCAATACAAAAAGCTCAGAGGATGAAGGTACTATCGAACTGCCAATGGTATTTGACCTGGTCAAGGAGCTATAGACGCTGTAATGAGATTTTCACTCTGCGGCGGAGCGTGCGCTGATACGAAACTTCCTGACAGATTAAAACTGTGTGCCGGACAGAGACTCGAACTCGGGACCTTTGCCTTTATCGGGCAAGTGGTAGAGCACTTGTCCGCGAAAGGTCAAGGTCCCGAGTTCGAGTCTCTGCCCGGCACTCAGTTTTAAACTGCCAGAAAGTTTCAGCGATAGACGCTGTGCACCAATTTTCGTATGCTTTCAAACCGGCGTTGGAGACAGAGAAAGCGTCTGTTGGTAGAACACTATAACAACACCGAGGAGCATCCTCCAGTTACCCAACCTTCGTACACGGTGTCTGGCTATAGGATGCATAATTCGGAAAAGAACCTTGTGAGCTTTGGTCCTCTCCTGTGGTCCTTTTAGCGATGGAACATGGCGTTTCTGCGTCAATTGCTTATGGCTGAAGGAACTCACGAGAAAAAATATTCGTGTATTGCCACACACTGATGACATCCTAGGCTCTTTTAAAGGGGCAAAGTTTTTCGCAACTGTGGACATACTTGCAATTTTAGGTTGATGAGGCTGACCGACAGAAGACTGTAATCAGAAAGGCTGATATCATCTGTGAATTTATCCCATTTGGACTCCATATGCTCGAGCCACCTTAGAGGGTATGGACGTTTTCAATAGACGACTTTTCTTTGCTATCTACATCACATTGTTGCTCTTCTGAAGACATCTGAAGAACATCTAAGCCTGCTGACATGTCTTCAGATTGCAGACCTCTGCCTAAATCCAAAAAAAGGACGATTGCGGAGACTGAAAATAAAAGTGCAACTGATGCTGTTGTGTGATACGAAGTCGGTGTGCTACACTACTGACGTGGATTCTTTGAAACTCGTCTAGCATTCACTATTTGGACCCGCCGTTAGCTATGGCCCTATCTCCTGATTAAGCAGTTCGGAATCCCATAAAATGGTTTTGTTGCTGATATAAGCAATGAGAATGATGGTATCTAAGAACAAATTTGAGGAAAGTTTACTTACACGCTGAAAAATATGTCAGATTATTCGCCATTTTAATGATTGTCTTAACCTACTTTATTCGTCCCATACGGTGCATGCATTTATATACTGGAGTCAAATTGTCTTACAGTACAGTACTTCGAAATCTTACACAGAATTTTACATCATCACCTCATTAGAAGCAAAAACATTATAACACACAGTACAATATGTCACTGGGCTTAAAACTATGCAAGTAATAGTACACAGTTACCTTGCTACCAAATGTCCCAGCAAAAATACATGTAATCAGGAACAACTACTGGTAAGCTAATGTCTACTTTGTGTTCTTTAATGAAAATTCTATTTCTCAAAATTGTGCATTTGTTCTCAGTACATATTGTATGATCTTTTTCTAATTATATATATATATATATATATATATATATATATATATATATATATATAATTAGAAAAAGATCATACAATATATATATATATATATATATATATATATATATATATATATATACACTCCTGGAAATTGAAATAAGAACACCGTGAATTCATTGTCTTAGGAAGGGGAAACTTTATTGACACATTCCTGGGGTCAGATACATCACATGATCACACTGACAGAACCACAGGCACATAGACACAGGCAACAGAGCATGCACAATGTCAGCACTAGTACAGTGTATATCCACCTTTCGCAGCAATGCAGGCTGCTATTCTCCCATGGAGACGATCGTAGAGATGCTGGATGTAGTCCTGTGGAACGGCTTGCAATGCCATTTCCACCTGGCGCCTCAGTTGGACCAGCGTTCGTGCTGGACGTGCAGACCGCGTGAGACGACGCTTCATCCAGTCCCAAACATGCTCAATGGGGGACTGATCCGGAGATCTTGCTGGCCAGGGTAGTTGACTTACACCTTCTAGAGCACGTTGGGTGGCACGGGATACATGCGGACGTGCATTGTCCTGTTGGAACAGCAAGTTCCCTTGCCGGTCTAGGAATGGTAGAACGATGGGTTCGATGACGGTTTGGATGTACCGTGCACTATTCAGTATCCCCTCGACGATCACCAGTGGTGTACGGCCAGTGTAGGAGATCGCTCCCCACACCATGATGCCGGGTGTTGGCCCTGTGTGCCTCGGTCGTATGCAGTCGTGATTGTGGCGCTCACCTGCACGGCGCCAAACACGCATACGACCATCATTGGCACCAAGGCAGAAGCGACTCGCATCGCTGAAGACGACACGTCTCCATTCGTCCCTCCATTCACGCCTGTCGCGACACCACTGGAGGCGGGCTGCACGATGTTGGGGCGTGAGCGGAAGACGGCCTAACGGTGTGCGGGACCGTAGCCCAGCTTCATGGAGACGGTTGCGAATGGTCCTCGCCGATACCCCAGGAGCAACAGTGTCCCTAATTTGCTGGGAAGTGGCGGTGCGGTCCCCTACGGCACTGCGTAGGATCCTACGGTCTTGGCGTGCATCCGTGCGTCGCTGCGGTCCGGTCCCAGGTCGACGGGCACGTGCACCTTCCGCCGACCACTGGCGACAACATCGATGTACTGTGGAGACCTCACGCCCCACGTGTTGAGCAATTCGGCGGTACGTCCACCCGGCCTCCCGCATGCCCACTATACGCCCTCGCTCAAAGTCCGTCAACTGCACATACGGTTCACGTCCACGCTGTCGCGGCATGCTACCAGTGTTAAAGACTGCGATGGAGCTCCGTATGCCACGGCAAACTGGCTGACACTGACGGCGGTGGTGCACAAATGCTGCGCAGCTAGCGCCATTCGACGGCCAACACCGCGGTTCCTGGTGTGTCCGCTGTGCCGTGCGTGTGATCATTGCTTGTACAGCCCTCTCGCAGTGTCCGGAGCAAGTATGGTGGATCTGACACACCGGTGTCAATGTGTTCTTTTTTCCATTTCCAGGAGTGTATATATATATATACAATTACTGCCTAGTTTTGGACTTTGGTCGTTTTCGGGTTTATGGTTTTGGTGATGCGTTTGTAGGATTCAAAACCTATTTCGAGCTATGTGGGGAGAGTCACTTGTTCCCACACGCACACACATGTTGAATGTTTATATATATGGCGTTCCATATCACTACCTGCTTCCAAGTTTACGTTATGCGACACTGAGTAGGCACACTACTGACCCTTGCAAATTCATTAGTCAAATGTCAAAGCTGGGCAGTAATGTTGTGCACATTGTGCAACAAAGGAATCTTACACAGTAAAACTGACAGTTTACTGTACTTTCTAAAACGATTTCATCATTGACAAGTTGCACTGAGGCTGTGGCCCTACATCTGAAAACAAAAACAAAAATTTTTATTGCATATGTGGTATTTTATGATAAACGAGTACGTGCATTGTACTGATGTTTCCCATGGTGGTTGTACTACTGTAGTTCCTCCAAAGTTATGATCAACGGAAAGTATTGAAAGTGAATTTAAATATTTCATAGTTTCCTACAAAGGTAAAACCAAGAAAGTGCTAAGTGACTGTAGTCTTATTTTAGGCTTTCCTTGTGGAACACAGTTTTTATTCTTCTGAAAAAGATCTTTATATATATATATATATATATATATATATATATATATATATATATATATATATAGGCTTAGGATTCTCTGATACTGATACTTTTCTGTTAAATCTCTGGAATATTCCAGAATAAATACCACTCTTTCTTAGTCTCTGCTGTTTAGCTGTAATGTGTTGATTCTTAGTTGCGTACTCGTCTAATGACAATGATAAGAAACTGGCCTTTGTACATTGCAACCAACCATTAGAAACTGCAAAATTTCTGGTGAACGCGAAACATCCTTATTGTATCTGAGCATAGTGTACTAAAAAATTTATTTTAGAAAACTGTATCTCGTGGTTACTAAACTTGCATTCTTCACTGTTCTTTCATAACCACCTAATATTTGTATATTTTATACACATATCTCTTATCATTGTATAACTAGAGGTAAAGTAAGTGAGAAATGAAAATAATACGAAAAGCGTACATTTTAGAAAGAAAGCAAAGCCGCACTTTATGACGTCCACGAAGATGAGACCACCTGGTTACGCGTACCAGCGAGTACATACCGACGTCGCTTACCTCGTAATTACCCAGAACTCCGCAAGGTCCGTTGCAGTTGCTTTCGGGCGAAAGTCGAAGCTCTCACTTTTCTTCTTTCATCTCTGTCTTCCACACGCCACCTCTAAACTTTTTCTTGGATGAAGTGGCCATTGTTTCACAATGTTCCCGCGATGACGAACAGAATAAGCTGCTACTCTCACTTCTCATTAAAACGGAGCTCGCAAAAAGAAATGAAAAACGAAGGCGGAAGGCCGGTCTGGTGGGTTAGCGTCACACGGCAAGGACAGCACGCTGGAGCGGCTCTGAAAAAGTGCACTCTCGCCGAAAATGCGACCGAGCTAATTTCAAATTATAATAACGTTGCCGGTGCTGGGTACGGCATTCGCAAAATTAGCAATTACTGCCTTGTCTCCCGGAGCCGGAGAAGTCGCGAAAGGAACACGAGTCAGGGGCGGGAGCACCACTCTTCCTTACCTAAATAACGACGCGAAGCGTCCGCGACACGCCCGAGGTATTACTCGGTACCACCGAACTTGTCCTCTGCAGGAACTCGAGGAGAACAGCGACGCGAATTTAATAATTCACCCCGATTAAGCACAGGGAAAAAAGTTTCATATTTCAGACAACGTGACAAAGTTGGGTCGTCACGGACGACGTATTAGCGCTCGCCTAAGAGAAGTTTTAAATTAATCACGCATTCGATTTTGAAGTGGCATGTGGTGTAGATCAAAGGATGTGATGCGAGACGTGGACGATTACGTACCCGCTAAATACGCCGCTGGAGGCTGTAGTGATGTAATTCGAGGATCCTGATTTGTACTAAATCAGAGTAGTGGTTGCTATGCCCCAATGTATGGCCGCGGAACCTACATACGGAGGCTTCACACTATTCATCGAATTCCAGTGTTTTAAATAAAAAAGTAACTGGTGCTACGAAGTACACAAGTGTCCAAAATGAAAGCGACAAGCGGAAATTTTGCAAATTTACGTTAACTTCGTCACAAAACACTATGAACAGGTGATAGTAATGTAGAACCAATGCAAAGGATACAGAACGTAAACAGTTGCTACGTGCGTAACGGTAGACAAATATGTTCTTCGGTTTTTCCAACATAACGGATTTATACATACATTCCGACAACGGATTAATGTGCTCAGTATGGGGTGTGAGAATCTCTGGCATCAGTATAGGCCTGACAACGATGGAGCATGCTGTAAATGATGCCATCAATCTCATGTTAAGGCAACAGCGCCCATTCTTCTTGCAGAGCTGCTCGCACGTCTCGGAGAGTGGTTGGTGGTTGCTAACGTGATACAACCCGTGTCCCTAGTGCATCCCAGACTTGCCCCATGGGACTCAAATCAGGAAAGCGAGCAGGTTACGCCATGCGTGCAAATTCTTTAGTTTCCAGTAAAATATCAACCACCCATACTCTATGAGGTCAAGCATTATCGCTCACCAGTAAGAGATTTGAGTGCACAGCGCCTCGAAAAAACCCGTCGTGAGGTGTGAAGATGCTGTCACGATATCTGGTAGCTGTTAAACTTTGCTGATTCAACTGTATAAGTTCATGGTCAACGTAATTCATGCTCTCATCCTCGATATCAGGCTCTTTCTACAAAGTTTGGGTCCCGAAATCGTGTTCCACGTTCCCTCCAGATGCGAATCCGTCGAGACCAAATACGTACTCATCTGTGGAAAGCACATTGGCCCACTGTTCGACCGGCCAGGTGGTATGTTGACGACTACACTCTAGACGTTCTCTTCTGCTAAGACGCGTCAGAAGTACACACACACACACACACACACACACACACACACACACACACACTAGCCAGTTTTGAACTCTGGCCATTTTCAGGTGTATGGCATTGGTGATGTGTTTGTAGGATTCAGAACTTCTTTCGTGCTACGTGGGACAGCCACTTCTTCCCACACGCACACACATGTTGAATGTTTATCCGGCAATAAAGGTAACTGTGCAGAAGCCTTCTGTACACCGTTTGCCTCGATACAACACGTCCAGTGGGTGCTGCGAGGTCAGATGCCAGTTGTCGTGCAGTCTTAGGCGGCTGTCGTTCCCTTACAGCCAAATAACTGTACTCACCTTCTGATATCAAACGTCCTCGGCGCTACTCTGGTCTTTGGGATACAGTTTCGGTCTCTATAAACTGTCGTCACATCCGTAAAACAATAGAACGATTCACCTTAAGCAATCAGCCCACATCAATTTGCGACTGTCCTGCTTCCATTCTTTCTATGGCCCTCCGCCGCTGAGAGTTGGGTAGCCGTCTTCACTGTGCCAAAAGGCACCGCCTATGATTGTGTACAAAGCTATTGTTGATTTGCACTACCCGAAACATACGATCCCGTTTGATAGGTGCCCTGACGTCATCGTTGACATGGTTGTTCGCTTACTGGAATGCTATTTTCTTTACTGGAATGCCATATTCCGTGCACCACACGATCGTACGGACGTCTGTTGACAGTTTGTATGATTATATCGTGAATTAGACACAGAACGGCGAAACAGTGGCCTGTTGCTTTAATTTTGGACACCAGTGTATTTCATGACGGAGTCTGTCAATGAAATATCCTTGATTACCTAGCTGCATCAAATTCATATCACATCGCTAACTTTCGATGGCTGCCTCCACTGTCGTCGTCAGAACTATGTTTGTTTGCCGTGAGTCTAGCGAGATTTCTACTTTTATATCAAGAAAACCGCAGTTGGGGAACAATGTTAGTTGGAGTTTAACTGAGGATACTTGAAACAGGTTTTGTTCCTCTTTCCAATTGCATGTGTTTGTCTATTCACCATGCAGCTTGCACTAGTCCACAATATCACACAAAGATGGATTGAAACTGTCATACAGCCGCTATGGAAAGAACTGACTGGTATCAGTCAGCAAAAGTAGGCTCCTTCCGATCTACAAGTGTGTAGCTAGTGAGGAACTTGTGCACGCACACACATAACTGGCACAAAGAGATAGGGCAGCAAACTATCACTGAAGTGTAGGAAGAACAATACATGTTACCACGACTGACGGAATGTGCTTCACTGCTCTACTTACACATAGAAACTGTCTGAAAAAAACACTTCTTGTAAACAATGGAGCATAAAGTAACACAGGAACTGGGAATTGCGAAAAATCACTATAATGACACAACTACTGCAATAACCGACCCCAAAAGAGGAAAGGAAAGAAGCTGCACTAGTGTTCACCTCGATGTGTGGACACAGACTAAGCAGCTTAGATCCAGATATCCCTCTCCTCCTAACTCCCCTCCACAAATGTATAGCTGCTGAGAAACTTGTGTATACGCACACACGCGCAGGTGTTACTCAGTACAGTGGAGCGTCCGTAACTTCTCCACCTGTCTGGCACAGAGCAGGTAGACTGGCGCACAGTGAGACAACTACGATAAAGATCGGTGTGTATCTCATTTGCGTGGGACGTATTATTTCATTATTTTTCGTGCGTGGGGTAGTGGAATAGGACAAAGTATGTTGTACTGCGAATTGGCTGGCTATTTCAAAAAACACGAACAGTTCCAGCACCAGCAGTAGCCTCTGAGTTGTGTAATACACATTAAGTCCATTCCGCTGCATCAACATTATTTACTAAAATTATCCCCCTGCACTCGTCCATTATTAGCTTATCCCATTCCTCATGTAAAAGGCTATGGACACAGTGCCCAACTGTATGCTTACATGTAATATGCTTACTACACTCCTCTCTCTCCGACACCAATATCTCGTCATTTCCCACCAAAAAAAATTAATAAATAAATACTCTATGTCGTTCCTCTCCAGCACCTCAGCGCATGTTAGTCTTCTCCTCTACAATTTTAAGGGCTGATTATTTGAATTTTAAGCAGCAAGGCTACAGGGTAATTGTCATTTCGGTTCCCCACCAAAATTTAGTAAATTATCCCTGCAGGATAATACATATATAAATAAATGAACACAGATCCCAAGACAGTACCTTACATCCATTCTTTCCAGCAGCTCAGCACAGACTCTTTTTCCAGCCAGTACACAACTGGAGTAGTGGGGGGGAGGTGTGGAAGGGGAGAGGAGAACTGGGGAAGGGAGAGCATGTGGGGGAAGAGGGAGGTGCTAACTTCACTGCGACAATAACATATCGATCCCCCATGGAGAAGAGGTGGGGGATCATGGATTGCCGCCATCCTGTACAAATTTGGCAACAACGCAGACTGCGCTGAAACTATCATTGTTCCCCTACTAATTAAACTGATTAGTTTGATCACATCATTATTAAATATCGGAGATGGATAATGGCGACGTGTTATTCTCAGGATTCTCTGCATTTGGGCCCACTGTCCACCTCTGCAGGCCACACAGTCTATGCAAAAGAAGCAGCAGGAGCTAAGCTAGTAAAATATACGCCATGAAAGAAGTTGTAAGAACAATATGTGAGGAAAGAAACCGATGGAAAATTCTTACCAGACAGGGACAATGATAGTGGAATGTCTCTCAAGGCATCTATGAATAGTATGCATGGCAGACTGGTGGACTGAGTGGCTTATTTTCAGTCAGAAATGATTAATTTTTCCACATTTTGTTCGTTGTGCAGTGGAATCGTATTTCGCTGCACAGCTATGACGAGGCTTGGGCTGGTGTGATAAATTCTCTTCCCACAACCAAACAGAGAGTTCTGAGCACTCATGGTGTTAAGACTCAACCAAGACCGACTGCTCGCTCTCTTGGCAGCCAGCTTCTGATCCGATCAGATCTGCCTCTCAAGTCTCTATTTAGAGCAGTATGCCCCCCCTCCCCAATAGTGTTAGTGGCCTTCAAGGCGTTACTTGTATCCCCTTAGCAGCAAAGTTTCTGGGATAAAGTCCAGCTAGCTGTTTACGTTCAAGACTTCATTCCCATTTAACCCATTTTCATGCACTCCGGGACGTCCACATCCTCAAAATTACCTTGCCCCATCTGCCGCTGTTAGTAGTAATAAAGGGAAAAATAACTCATGAGGAAAATCGAAGTTGTAGATGGTCACTAAGATTAAAAAACGTAGAATTCATTGTGGGAATTGTGGAGAAATACGTGGGGCAGTTAAATGAAAGCGAAACTGATGGAAAAATGTAAGTAAACTAGTTTTTATTTCAAAATGCCGTAACTTTTAATACAAGGCGGTCAATGCCTTTCTGGAAAAATTTTTGCAGCTCCCTGCAGAACCATAATTGTGCCCAAGTTTCCAGCTCTGCATCCTAAGGAAAATCGACGCCCACGAATGTCTTTCCTTCATGACTCAAAAAATACGGAATCGACTTGGGGAGAGATCTGTACAACGTTTTCGATACAATCTTGGCAGTATGTGGGGCCATGGCTGTCGATCTTTTCGGACGAAGAGTTGCACATCTGGATGCAGTGCAGGTTCCGTAGGCAAGCACATACATTTTTCTATGAAAGCACTGACCGCCCTGATAAATGTATTAGCGGTTACGGCTAATACTTTTGGAACAATGTAAACTTTACTTACTCGTTTCCCATCCGTCTCGCTTTCATTTGATCACCACTTACGATTTTACTGAACTTGAAAGATCAACGTAATATGGACTGTAGTGAGGAATAAAATCGGAAATCTGATGTGATGCTGTCTTCCATCTTTTCTTGCAATACGCTTGAGGACAGCATCAAATCAATGTTCCGATTACATCCAGTATTGCTATTTTATGCTAGTCTTCCCACTCCATTCAAATTACTATGAAGCCTTCGCCACTCTCAATAATCACCTTTACATTTTCTAATCTTTCTGCTCATCTGTGTCTTTTTTTTTCCTGTTCTTTTCGGTGCCCACTATTCATGAACAGTGCCTGTACCAAAAGGCCCTGACGACGTTCTACAGACATTAACCATAGGTTCAATTTTAGAATCGTCTTGAAGCACCATAAAAATTTCCTAAGCCTTCGGCAGCGTACTCCTCAGTATTTATCAAGTCGTAACGTTACCAAGGGGCTGCTACCTTCGTCTTTCTATAACTATGATACAGACTCTGGTTTTGAGTCGATCCTGCAAGTGATTGTTTTCGCCCTGCATCTGCCTTCTCGGCTTTATATGTAAACTCGCGATGACTGGGCTCCATCCTGTAATCAGCTGTATGATATCATTACCTAGAACAAATCCATATATTTTAATGTTTACAGGTTTTTGAAGTACGTTAACTCGCAGGCTGTTAGCCTAGCGTAGACGCCTGTCATGTTCAGTCCATACTTTACGTACAACGAGTCATGAAATGGGCTTATTTGCAGCAACATAAGTATGCACGCAAACACTATTGACACCTGGAGAATCACTGATGTGGTCTCCAGCGGCCGGCCGGAGTGGCCGACCGGTTCTAGTTTCTACAGTCTGGAACCGCGCGACCGCTACGGTCGCAGGTTCGAATCCTGCCTCGGACATGGATGTGTGTGATGTTCTTAGGTTAGTTAGGTTTAAGTAGTTCTAAGTTCTAGGGGACTGATGACCTCAGGAGTTAAGTCCCATAGTGCTCAGAGCCATTCGATTTTGCTCTCCAGCAAATGGCCTAGTGGACACTAAACATATACAACGCATTAGATCACTTTATCATAGCTTAAAAAAGATGAAACACTTAAGGTACGCAAATCAAAAAATATTTTGCGTCACCGGGTTCCCAGAACTCCTGAAGATAGACGTTGACTTTGGATATTGCATCGCAGACACAGTCCCTATGAATGTTCAGAGATTTCACTAAGGTCCCCCCCCCCCCCCCCCCCGAAAGACGTAAACGACCATGCATGAGCAGCTCCTATTAGGAGGGGGTCCGACAGCCGATCAGTTCCAGTTATTCCACCAGAAAGGAAGTACACGGTTCATGTTGTCTGTAGTTCAACCATGCCTAGACGGTCAATACCGCGGTTTGATCGCGTCCGCATTGTTATTTTGTGTCCGCCAGCTTAGCTGAGTGGTAACGTGCATGCCTCCCATGGAAGTGGGCCCGGGTTCGATTCCCGGCCGGATTGGAGATTTTCTCCACTCGTGGCCTGGGTGTCGTTCTCATCATCATTTCATCATCATCACCGGCGCCGATGCAGCCCAATGTGGCGTCGAATGAAATAAGACTTGCGCTTGGTGGCCTAACGTCCCCGAATGGGGCCTCCCGGCCAGCGATGCCATAGGCTCCTTTCCATTATTGTTGCTTTGTGCCAGGAAGGGTTGTCAACAGGGAAAGTCTCCAGGCGTCTTGGAGTGAACCAAAGCGATGTTGTTCGGACATGGAGGCGATACAGACAGGAACTGTCGGTGACATGCCTCGCTCAGGCCGCCCAAGGGCTACTACTGCAATGGATGACCGCTACCTGCGGATTATGTCTCGGAGGAATCCTGATAGCAACGCCACCATGTTGAATAAAGCTTTTGGTGCAGCCACAGGACGTCGTGTTACGACTCAAACTGTGCGCAATAGGCTGCATGATGAGCAACTTCACTCCCGACGTCCATAGTCATGTCAATCTTTGCAACCACGACACCATACAGTGAGGTCCAGATGGGCCCAGCAACATGCCGAATCGACCGCTGAGGATTGGCATCTGGTTCTCTTCACCGATGAGTGTCACATATGCCTTCAATCATCGGAGACGTGTTTGGAGGCAGCCCGGTCAGGCTAAACGCCTTAGACACACTGTCCAGCGAGTGCAGCAAGGTGGAAGTTCGCTGCTGTTTTGGGGTGGCATTATGTGGGGCCGACGTACGCCGCTGGTGGTCATGGAAGGCAGCGTAACGGCTGTACGATAGGTGAATGACATCCTCCGACCGATAGTGTAACCATATCGGCAGCATATTGGCGAGGCATTCGTCTTCATGGACGACAATTCGCACCCCCATGGTGCACATCTTGTGAATGACTTCTACATCTACATCTACATCTATACTCCGCGAGCCACCTTGCGGTGTGTGGCGGAGGGTACTTATTGTACCACTATCTGATCCCCCCTTTCCTGTTCCATTCACGAATTGTGCGTGGGAAGAACGACTGCTTGTAAGTCTCCGTATTTGCTCTAATTTCTCGGATCTTTTCGTTGTGATCATTACGCGAGATATATGTAGGCGGTAGTAATATGTTGGCCATCTCTTCCCGGAATATGCTCTCTCGTAATTTCGATAATAAACCTCTCCGTATTGCGTAACGCCTTTCTTGAAGTGTCCGCCACTGGAGCTTGTTCAGCATCTCCGTAACGCTCTCGCGCTGACTAAATGTCCCCATGACGAATCGCGCTGCTTTTCGCTGGATCATGTCTATCTCTTCTATTAATCCAACCTGGTAAGGGTCCCATACTGATGAGCAATATTCAAGAATCGGACGAACAAGCGTTTTGTAAGCTACTTCTTTCGTCGATGAGTCACATTTTCTTAGAATTCTTCCTATGAATCTCAACCTGGCGCCTGCTTTTCCCACTATTTGTTTTATGTGATCATTCCACTTCAGATCGCTCCGGATAGTAACTCCTAAGTATTTTACGGTCGTTACCGCTTCCAATGATTTACCACCTATGGCATAATCGTACTGGAATGGATTTCTGCCCCTATGTATGCGCATTATATTACATTTATCTACGTTTAGGGAAAGCTGCCAGCTGTCGCACCATGCATTAATCCTCTGCAGGTCCTCCTGGAGTACGTACGAGTCTTCTGATGTTGCTACTTTCTTGTAGACAACCGTGTCATCTGCAAATGGCCTCACGGAGCTACCGATGTTGTCAACTAAGTCATTTATGTATATTGTAAACAATAAAGGTCCTATCACGCTTCCCTGCGGTACTCCCGAAATTACCTCTACATCTGCAGATTTTGAACCGTTAAGAATGACATGTTGTGTTCTTTCTTCTAGGAAATCCTGAATCCAATTACAAACCTGGTCCGATATTCCGTAAGCTCGTATTTTTTTCACTAAACGTAAGTGCGGAACCGTATCAAATGCCTTCCTGAAGTCCAGGAATACGGCATCAATCTGCTCGCCAGTGTCTACGGCACTGTGAATTTCTTGGGCAAATAGGGCGAGCTGAGTTTCACATGATCTCTGTTTGCGGAATCCATGTTGGTTATGATGAAGGAGATTTGTATTATCTAAGAACGTCATAATACGAGAACACAAAACATGTTCCATTATTCTACAACAGATTGACGTAAGCGAAATAGGCCTATAATTATTCGCATCTGATTTATGACCCTTCTTGAAAATGGGAACGACCTGCGCTTTCTTCCAGTCGCTAGGTACTTTACGTTCTTCCAGCGATCTACGATAAATTGCTGATAGAAAGGGGGCAAGTTCTTTAGCATAATCACTGTAGAATCTTAAGGGTATCTCGTCTGGTCCGGATGCTTTTCCGCTACTAAGTGATAGCAGTTGTTTTTCAATTCCGATATCGTTTATTTCAATATTTTCCATTTTGGCGTCCGTGCGACGGCTGAAGTCAGGGACCGTGTTACGATTTTCCGCAGTGAAACAGTTTCGGAACACTGAATTCAGTATTTCTGCCTTTCTTCGGTCGTCCTCTGTTTCGGTGCCATCGTGGTCAACGAGTGACTGAATAGGGGATTTAGATCCGCTTACCGATTTTACATATGACCAAAACTTTTTAGGGTTCTTGTTTAGATTGTTTGCCAATGTTTTATGTTCGAATTCGTTGAATGCTTCTCTCATTGCTCTCTTTACGCTCTTTTTCGCTTCGTTCAGCTTTTCCTTATCAGCTATGATTCGACTACTCTTAAACCTATGATGAAGCTTTCTTTGTTTCCGTAGTACCTTTCGTACATGATTGTTATACCACGGTGGATCTTTCCCCTCGCTTTGGACCTTAGTCGGTACGAACTTATCTAAGGCGTACTGGACGATGTTTCTGAATTTTTTCCATTTTTGTTCCACATCCTCTTCCTCAGAAATGAACGTTTGATGGTGGTCACTCAGATATTCTGCGATTTGTGCCCTATCACTCTTGTTAAGCAAATATATTTTCCTTCCTTTCTTGGCATTTCTTATTACACTTGTAGTCATTGATGCAACCACTGACTTATGATCACTGATACCCTCTTCTACATTCACGGAGTCGAAAAGTTCCGGTCTATTTGTTGCTATGAGGTCTAAAACGTTAGCTTCACGAGTTGGTTCTCTAACTATCTGCTCGAAGTAATTCTCGGACAAGGCAGTCAGGATAATGTCACAAGAGTCTCTGTCCCTGGCTCCAGTTCTGATTGTGTGACTATCCCATTCTACACCTGGTAGATTGAAGTCTCCCCCTATTACAATAGTATGATCACGAAACTTCTTCACGACGTTCTGCAGGTTCTCTCTGAGGCGCTCAACTACTACGGTTGCTGATGCAGGTGGTCTATAGAAGCATCCGACTATCATATCTGACCCACCTTTGATACTTAACTTAACCCAGATTATTTCACATTCGCATTCGCTAATAACTTCACTGGATATTATTGAATTCTTTACTGCTATAAATACTCCTCCACCATTGGCGTTTATCCTATCCTTGCGGTATATATTCCATTCTGTGTCTAGGATTACGTTACTGTTCACTTCCGGTTTTAACCAACTTTCCGTTCCTAATACTATATGCGCACTATTTCCTTCAATAAGAGATACTAATTCAGGAACCTTGCCCTGGATACTCCTGCAGTTTACCAATATTACGTTAACTTTTCCTGTTTTTGGTCTCTGAGGACGGACGTTCTTTATCAACGATGATAATGTCCTCTCTGGTAAGCCGTCAGGTATTTTATCGTTTCGCCCAAGGGGGGGTCCCTCTAACCTAAAAAACCCCCGTGTGCACGCCACACGTACTCTGCTACCCTAGTAGCTGCTTCCGGTGTGTAGTGCACGCCTGACCTGTCTAGGGGGGCCCTACAGTTCTCCACCCAATAACGGAGGTCGATGAATTTGCAACCATTATAGTCGCAGAGTCGTCTGAGCCTCTGGTTTAGACCCTCCACACGGCTCCAAACCAGAGGACCGCGATCGACTCTGGGCACTATGCTGCAGATATTAAGCTCAGCTTGCACTCCGCGTGCGATGCTGGTTGTCTTCACCAAATCAGCCAGCCGCCGGAAGGAACCAAGGATGGCCTCAGAACCCAAGCGGCAGGCGTCATTCGCTCCGACATGTGCTACTATCTGCAGCCGGTCACACCCAGTGCGATCAATAGCTGCCGGAAGGGCCTCCTCCACATTACGGACGAGACCCCCCGGCAAGCACACCGAGTGCACACTGGCATTCTTCCCCGACCTACCCGCTATTTTCCTAAGGGGCTCCATAACCCGCCTAACGTTGGAGCTCCCTATAACTAATAGGCCCGCCCTCTGTGACTGTCGGGACCTTGCCGGAGAATCGGCCACTGGCCCAACAGGCGAGGCATCCTGTGGTGGCTCGGAAACGATGTCATTACCACTAGGAAGCACCCCGTACCTGTTGGAAAGGGGTAAGGCAGCTGCCACGCGGCCAGATCCCACCTTCGCCTTTCGGCCAGGCACGCGCGAGCCCACCACTGTCCGCCATTCACCCTGGAGTGATGGCTGACCGGTAAGATGCTCACTGCCGGAAGACGCAGCGACATCAGGGGTTCCATGTGATTCCAAGGCCACCGAAGTAGGCATAGGTCTCACCACAGTTGCCCCAACGCCACTACGAGCCGACGCCTGCGCCTCGAGCTCGATGAGCCTAACAGACAAAGCCTCCACCTGCCCCCGAAGAGTGGCCAATTCTCCTTGCGTCCGCTCACAACAACCACAGTCCCTACACATGACTATGTTTACCCTACTCTATACGGTGACAAATTCCCAAGATAATCTTCTGATGAGCTACTCTGATAATCAAGAAACACTCACTGAAATACGAGACGCGAAAACTACGCTAGGTTTTCCCAGAAAAACTATTTAAAAGCTAAGCGCAGCAAATAAGTACAAAAACGCTTTATACAAACAGTACTCGCTGCTGCTGGTGCTCTCGCTCTGGCTGTCACAAGACAACTGCTGATTCAAGTGACTAGTGGCTAACGGCCGCGAAACAAACAAAAGACGGTTTTAGGGCGCTTTCTGTTCTAAACGATCAAGAAAACACTAAGAAATCTAACACGAAAACTACGTAAAGTTTTATCAAGAACTGTTAGTTACTATGCAGAGCAGATAAACACAAATAGAATCCCTTCCTTAGTGGAAGGTCGTAAACAAAATGCAAAATAAACGCTTTATACAAACAGTACTCGCTGCTGCTGGTGCTCTCGCTCTGGCTGTCACAAGACAACTGCTGATTCAAGTGACTAGTGGCTAACGGCCGCGAAACAAACAAAAGATGGTTTTAGGGCGCTTTCTGTTCTAAACGGTCAAGAAAACACTAAGAAATCTAACACGAAAACTACGTAAAGTTTTATCAAGAACTGTTAGTTACTATGCAGAGCAGAAGAGCAGATAAACACAAATAGAATCCCTTCCTTAGTGGAAGGTCGTAAACAAAATGCAAAATAAACGCTTTATACAAACAGTACTCGCTGCTGCTGGTGCTCTCGCTCTGGCTGTCACAAGACAACTGCTGATTCAAGTGACTAGTGGCTAACGGCCGCGAAACAAACAAAAGACGGTTTTAGGGCGCTTTCTGTTCTAAACGATCAAGAAAACACTAAGAAATCTAACACGAAAACTACGTAAAGTTTTATCAAGAACTGTTAGTTACTATGCAGAGCAGATAAACACAAATAGAATCCCTTCCTTAGTGGAAGGTCGTAAACAAAATGCAAAATAAACACTTTATACAAACAGTACTCGCTGCTGCTGGTGCTCTCGCTCTGGCTGTCACAAGACAACTTCCTTCACGATAACGACGTCTCTCGACTAGACTCCAGACACGAAACCTATCGAACATGCCAGAGATAGATTGGAAAGGGCTGTTTAAGGAGACGTGATCCACCAACCACTCTGAGGGACGTACGCCGAATCGATGTTGAGGAGCGGGACAATCTGGACCAACAGTGCCTTGATGAAATTGTGGATAGTACGCTACAACGAATACAGGCATGCATCAGTGCAAGAGGACGTGCTACTGTGTATTAGAGGTACCGGTGTGCACAGCAAACTGGATCACCACCTCTGAATGTCCTGCTGTGTAGTAGTACAACATGCAATGTGCGGTTTTCATGAGCAATAAAAAAGGCGGAAATGATGTTTATGTTGATCTCTATTCCAATTTTGTGTTCAGGTTCCGGAACTCTCGGAACCGAGATGCTGCAGTTTTTTTTATGTGCACATATATGCAGACTGAAACCAGAAACGAAAATTTATATCAAGGCAGGGATTCTAACCTTGATCTCTTGCTCACTAAGCAAATGAGCTATCCTCTGCGTCAACCTGCGGTTTTGCTCAACTGCAGGGACTACCTTAGGACGCCACCTTCATCAATCCAAATTCACATTCACACCTCGGCCCACTTTGTATTCCTCGCAAACTCGAATAGCATAGCAGAGGCTCTCCAGCTGTACTGAAATAGCACCTCAGCGTTGAATAAAATGGGGGATTTTTCCTGAAACTCAGGCATAGGCGCTTTAATTAAATGAAACTATATGGGAAATGAATGGGCATTTGGACTGAGAAGGGAGGTGTGCTGGGGTAGTTCGTGCAATTGTGCAAAGCCACTGTGCATGGGGTGACATAGTGGTTGGCGCATCTACCTAATAAGCAGGAGACCTGAGTTCGAGTCCCAAATTTGACACAAAATTTCATTCATCACTTGAATTTGCATATATACATCATAGATGTTTGAGACTTCAGTAAGATCTCTGGGACCACATACATTTATTTGGTGAAACACTTTGAAACAATCCATTGCCATAGAAATGTCATGTGTATTTCTTACAGTCACTGAACATTACATATCCCTTGACGCAGTACAAGGTAGTAGTCTCTTTTTTGCAGCATAGTTCAGTTGAACACTACTTTCGCATTGTCGGCTCGGGAGCGAGACTAGGGCGGCCCTTCACTCTGACGTTAGTAAGCATGCTGCAGCGGTAGGGTACGGAACGCGTGTTTAAGCCGACGTCTCTCCCTCATCGTTGCATCCAGAAGCGACTACGTTTACTTGTAATGATAATTAAATCAAGACCCTAAGCTGTCGACAGGCGTTGATATACATCAACGGGGACTGTTGAAAATGTGTGCCCCGACCGGGACTCGAACCCAGGATCTCCTGCTTACATGGCAGACGCTCTACCTATCTGGGCCACCGAGGGCACAGAGGATTGTGCGACTGCAGGGATTTACCCCTTGCACGCTCCCCGTGAGACCCACATTCCCAACTTAATGTCCACACACTACATTCGTAGTGCCCTTGCCCATTACACTCATTACTCGCGCCAGACAATCTTACCGAGTCCCGTAAGAGTACGGGCAACGCGTGTGCATCCAGCACAGAAGAAGAAGGTCAATGGCCGGTTAGCCTTAACTGTATGAAGGTGTATCTGTTCTTTCGGACATGTCCCTAAGAACAGATATCATCTTTATATATGCTAACTTGTGGTTCAGTCGCGAGGTACCAACTTTGCCTCGGGACCTCGTTGTTCGAACGACAGCACAAGCGCGGCAACCACTATTACGGCTTGCCTTGAAGCTGTAGCTGAGAGAGGCATGCCGACAGAATTGCGCCAAGCGATAACGACTGTACACAGGATTGGCGCCACGTTGTCTTGTCAGATGAGTCGTGGTTCTCAGTGCGGCAACACGCTTGTCGTACCACTCTGTGGATGCTCCGAGGAAAACGAACGTTGTCACAGCTGGTAATATGGATAGACGCCACTGCCTATCTGATGTGTCAAGCCCGGGAGCTGTTTCGTCTCGGTATGATCTCCGCGACGTTATCTTTCAACAATATGGAGAGAGAGCGCATGTTGCCCATCCTGTGCTCACCTATACTGATACCGTTCGACTGTTATCCTAGCCAACTCATTCTTCAAATCTCTCCCTGGCGATGAATTTGTGAAAGACAGGCTGTTACGGTACATTAACACTGACATGAAGCAGCGTGGAATGACGTACCTGCATCTGTTATCCAAGCCCATTTCGAATCTTTCCTCATTCGGGATGGTGGATAGAGGCATCGTTTGTAGCAGAGGTAGTAGCTTTGCCTACTAAATTGTGTACTATATAGACATCCAAAAGTAGTCAATGTGTGTACTTGCACGATTAGTCAAATCTCGTTATTTTCTATTCTTCTTGGCGTTGCACTTTCTATGGACAGCATTATTGTTTCACAAGAGGCATCGTTGAGTAAGCTGTGCTCTACACTAGTGCTAATTTCTTACTTAGAAAATACAATCTAAAACTGCCGACTTGTGTTGTATTATTTATATCATTACTCATTTGTTTCTTGTCGCTGTTGTGGTCTTCAATTCAAAGACTGGTTTGATGCAGCTCTCCGTGCTACTCTATCCTATGCAAACTTCTTAATTCTGAATAACTACTGCAGTCCATATCCATTTCAATCTGCTTGCTGTATTCAAGCCTTGGTGTCCCTCTACAATTTTTATTTTTACCCTCCTCCTCTCCCTACACGCCCATTTCCTTTGAATAAAAATTGACAATTATTTGACGCCTCCGCACGAGGCCTATTAACCTATTTCTTCTTTCAAAAAAGTTGCGCCATAAATATCTTGTTCCCTCAACTCGATTCAGCACCTTTTCATTACCTACGCGATCTACCCATCTATAGAGCACCTTCCGAAAGCTTCTGTACTCTTCTTGTCTAAACAGATTATCGTCCACGTTTCACCTCCAGACAACGCTACATTTCCGTAAAATACCTTCAGAATAGAATTTCTAATACTCCAATTGGTATTAGGTGTCAACACCTCCCTATTTTTAAGAAGTTCTTTTCTTCCCAAGAGGGGACTACTTGATCTAAGAAAAGTATTCATTCAGTTGAATCTTTTACATCGCTAGGTAAAATTATGGCCTTCAGGCCCTTTCTTTCATACGACCAGATATGTCTGAAATGTAAACATCACAATATTGCTAATGTATGAGCAATATTTAATGGTAATAATCATACCAATAGTCTTGATAATAATAATGCTACTGACAATGACAATAGCTATACAGTATTACAGGATAAATAGAACATAGAAATGTTGATCTTATTAACATTACGTTGCGCAATTTTCCTCTCTTCGTTCTTGTGGAATATCTAACAGACATCTGTGGCAGCGAACACACTGGTTGTCTCTCCTAAGAGTCATCAGGAGCATTTTCTCTGGTGTTTCAAAAGATATCTGCGACTTCGCTTTTGCCACATATGGCTGGAGTCAGACAAAATAAATATTGCTCATCACTTTTTATGCGACGCCCAGTGTTAATAGATAGCGTCGGTTTGTTACCAATTACAAGAAAACGTATTTTTAAAGCAGAATTCTCCGTGTCTACTTGACAGAGCGGTCCCAAATTAGTCTACTGGCATATTCTTCTTAGTGATATGTATTAACAGGGGCAGTAAAACACGAAGAATAACCAGTACTCCAGCAACGACAGTACTGTATGTACATTGAAGGTGGAGAGGGCAGAAAGGAAAGGAAAGTCACTAGCCATCTGTGTAGAGACTTGATGTGGAATAAGCGGTGATGACTGCAAATATGTGCTGGCTCGGGATTCGAACCCAGCATCTCTCCTGCTTACTTTGTGTGCGTGTGCGTGTGTGTGTGTGTGTGTGTGTGTGTGTGTGTGTGCGTGTGTGCGTTTGTGTACACCAGAAATGTGTGATATATCTCTGCCGACCCACATTACCACTTAACGCCATGTACCTGCATTACCTCCCTGCTCTCTATTCTGAAATTCCCGAAGGAATCGGATGTAACTGTGTGTCCACATTGAACGTGGTGGATTCACTGCACATCGAGGCGAACCAGTTATATGGATACATGGTGTCAGTTGTTTCCGAAAGAAAAGACACCATGCATTCATATAAACGACAGCACTGGCCTGGCCCTCAGTGATGTTAGCGCCATGCAGCAGCGCTGGTCAGTCGCTGCTGGAGTACTGGTTATCCCTCGTCAGATATAATATCTTCTTTTAATTTCATGAAAGTCGATTTTTAACGAATGTAAAATTTTAAGACTGACTTTTATACTTAATAATCTAAAAATTTAGAAGTATTTTGTCATAGTTTCAAATATTTATTATATTTATTTGGATGGGTCATTACATCGTCTAAAATCTTGTTTCGAATTTTTGCCCAGTGTGGGTAAACTTTATGTCATATTGAATATTCATAAAGCTCCCCTTTTCTGCTCTATGAAAGACTGGAGTTCTGCTTACGTCTACTGTAGAGTGTTTTTTTTTTCTTTTTCTTTTTCTTTTTTTTCCTGAGGGGGCCTACAAAATTTGAAGAAGTTGTTAACGCTTTTGTTTACGAGTTCTTCATAGGAAATTTCATTCTGTTTATCCGCATCTAAGAGAAAATCGACGCTCTACATTAGAAATGAGCAGAAATCTCTGTTTTTACAAGAGCGGGATAGAAAAGTTAATCGGCCACAGTGGCCGGGCGGTTCTAGCCGCTACACTCTGGATCCGCGCGACCGCTACGGTCGCAGGTTTTAATCCTGCCTCAGGCATGGATGTGTGTGATGTCCTTAGGTTAGTTAGGTTTAAGTAGTTCTAAGCCTAGGGGACTGATGACCTCAGCTGTTAAGTCGCATACCGCTTAGAGCCATTTCTGAACAGAAACTGCAAACTACAGGTAATGTTTGGGAGCTGAAAATATTACTTTACCAATGCAGAGACATGAGGTTTAGCAGGGGCACAGCTCATTGCAAAATAGTCCAGTACGTGACTAGGAACACCAAATGAATCATCGGTTTCTTTTATCCGTTATCGCTGTCAGTTTTTTGTACTGCTCTTCCGCGACCCGAACAGTCCGAATTGAAATTTCAGTGGCCACACAGATTCCCCGGTGGGGGCGAAGTTCGGTGGTCACACTGCGCGGTGAGGAGAGAACGGCGGCCGTCCCGCTTTCCCATTATTCTGTCGAATGAAACCGAGATATTTTCCGGGAACGAATGTCGAACGTGATTGCCATCGCGCGGGAGGGGCTGCTGAGACGACCGCGGCGGAAATGGAAGCGGCGGCTGCGCAGTGCCGTGCGGGCGCGACGCGCGTTGGCGGGCTTGTCACGGCCCGGCGGAGGATATTGAAACGGTGAGAGGAAACTTGGGCAAATACGGCGGCAGCGGCAGCAGTATCGGGGCTGTGGCGCGGCGCCGCGCTGTTCAAACAGCCGGTGGCGGCCGCCCCGGGCCAGGAACAAAGCGACGACTGCACAACTTGTGCTCGGCCCAGCTCAGGGGTGGACCCACCAGGGGTGTGGGGCGTTCGCTCTGCTTGCCTGCCTCAGCAAAGTCCAGCGCACTGCTCCGCTAACAGCCAAGATCACCGCTCCACTCCAGTGGCGGCAGGCGTCTGCTGTCTGCGCGTCCCGCTCAAGCTACCGCCACAGTGGTACCGACATCGGTGGATTCCGACGACGACCGACATCGGCACGGGACGGCCGATCTTTTCAAATTAGTACGCCACTGCGTGCGCGGTGACACTGCAGCCGATCTCATCGCACTGAGTTTTTGTACGTCCGTCCCTGTGATTGGAGTCGGTGCTCACAGTGGCATCGAAACAGCCGCCAGGACTGTGCGGCTGGTCCCGGCGGAGGTTCGAGTCCTCCCTCGGGCACGGGTGTGTGTGTTTGTCCTTAGGATTATTTAGGTTAAGTAGTGTGTAGGTTCTAATGGTTCTGAGCACTATGGGACTTAACTGCTGAGGTCATCAGTCCCCTAGAACTTAGAACTACTTAAACCTAACTAACCTAAGGACATCACACACATCCATGCCCGAGGCAGGATTCGAACCTGCGACCGTAGCGGTCTCGCGGTTCCAGACTGTAGCGCCTAGAACCGCTCGGCCACCAAGGTCGGCTAGTGTGTAGGCTTAGGGACTGATGACCTTAGCAGTTAAGTCCCATAAGATTTCACACAAATTTGAACATTTGATTTGAACAGCCATCAGGAGTTGCCGCCAGACATAGACCGATAACATCGGCCGACAACTTGGTCACAGTGTGCCCGATCCCCTCCGTAATTTTTCGGTGGTTTCAAGGAGGTGAGCCGTGCCTCGCACGCGTCATGTCTTTTTTTTTTTTAAATTATCATTGGTTGCAGTCCTGTCGTATCTCTTTTCTTCTTCGGTTACCCCCACAACCCTGCTGTTTTCTTTCCGTGAGTGGCAGCAGCTGCGTGTATCGATACTACTACTGTGGCACAATTTTTGGGATGGTGGATTATTTTCTGGGTGTGCGGCGTGAAGCAGTCGGTCGGTTGGCGCAGAGCAGCGGGAGGTTCCCGTCGTGCGGAGTCGGGCCAAAGCCGCTGGCGGTGTACACGCGCGGTTGGAGTTGTTGTGGGTTGGCAGGAGAGCCAACCCAGGAATACTAGAGGAAGCCGAAAGGCACGCGTTTTAGCTCACGCAGGTTGGCGTGAGGTCTGGAACAGGACAAGGAAATTAGACTTTAGTAAAACGGACGTAGGTGGTGGAATGCTTAACTTTAATCCATTAATGGTGAACGTCGGTCTGACGGTACATGCATCACAAGATCAATAGCAACTGATAATGGCGCCTTGCTAGGTCGTAGCAAATGACGTAGCTGAAGGCTATGCTAACTATCGTCGGCAAATGAGAGCGTATTTTGTCAGTAAAGCATCGCTAGCAAAGTTGGTTGTACAACTGGGGCAAGTGCTGGGAAGTCTCTCTAGACCTGCCGTGTGGCGGCGCTCGGTCTACAATCACTGATAGTGGCGACACGCGGGTCCGACGTATACTAACGGACCGCGGCCGATTTAAAGGCTACCACCTAGCAAGTGTGGTGTCTGGCGGTGACACCACAGGAGTCGTCAGGCGCTTCTTGTGAGGGTTACGAAGTTCGTCACCCACCGATCGTGCTCACTTAACCTACTATTAAGCCTCAACCACTATCACTTCTCTTCGTTTTATTCTGTTTCTTGCTCTCTGCGAGAATCTTGGTCGTGCCTTAAGTCAAAACATTGTTTTTCTTTAGTATGACGGCTTCAGCCGAGTTTCCATGAAATGTTTTAAGCTAAGACCCTCAGCCTGTTAAACTGAAAGCCTTTCTTCCTAGGCTTTAAGCCTACAAATTATTTGGTTGACATGCAGCATTCAGCTGGGTTTTCAGCCTATTTAAAATTAACACTGAAAATCTTTATTGTGGCCTTAAGCCGTAACACTATTCTTGCTTAATGTGTGGCCTTCAGCCTATTTTTATTGAAATTAAAAAAAATTGAAATGCATGAAACTTCCAGAAGAACTTCTGTACCTCAATTCCTTGTTTAGGCCTTGGGCCCTGGTTTGTCGTATGTGGCTTTCAGCCGATTTAAATCAAATCAAAAGAGCTGTTTCATTAAAACCTTGAGAGTTTTTAATTCTTGCCTATGTTATTGTGGTTTTAACTAGTAAAATTTATATGTTGAGTCTAACTGACGGCAACTTATTTTGGCCCCTTTCCACAAATATAACCTTACACACTCTGTACTGTTAGTCCAGGGATTTCAGAGGCTATGTTAGGTTAGAATCTATTCTGTGTATGAAGTAGGTTAGAATTTAACATCAAAGTGTGCATTATCAGAGGAGATTAGAGAAAGGTAGGATTCGGTGTGAATGGGGCCGTAACCAGTTACAGTTGGTTACTCAGTTTATTGAGAAAAATGACTTACACTTTATTTTGAATCAATTGCAAATAAAGCTGACAATAAGGAACAATTATCAAATTTTACTGTTAAGACACAATGTCTAACTAAAAAAATTCTTAAGGAAGTTGAAATCATGGCTGAAGGCCTTATTGACAAGAAATTCAAATTATTTGTCGGCTGAAGGCCCTTCTAGTAATAACTAAAAAAAAAAAATAACATTTGGGTGGCTGAAGGCCTGGATAGCAAATTTTTGAGAAGCAGTTAAACTTCTCCGAGAGATATTTAAAGAACAATCACCAACATTTCAGTGTCAAGATATTTTGTCTAATTAAAATTTCTTAAGACAAGTTACACTCACGGATGAAGGCCTTATTGACAAGAAATTCAAACTCTTTGTCAGCTGAAGACCCAAACAGTAATAATTCAAAATTAAATTTCCTTTTTTTTTTAAGAACAACCATCATAATCTGACCAAACCAAGAGAGAAGTGGGCCTCAGGCAGAGCTCCAAGGATCGATCTGGGAAAGTCGCTCAGCTTCGTAAATTATTAGACAGGCAGCCAAGAATTCTATTCACTTAACTGGATGGCAACTCCAACCAGTGACAGTTTAAACGCAGACCAACACTCTTGCAAAATCTACCTAACGTCTGATAACCAATGCAATGGAATAACCCAGGCAAGGCAGAACCGGCGGATAGCACTGCGTCTTCAGAATCCGGTGCTTAGAACATCCAGAAGCAGAAGGAACCACTACGACCAAAGTAGTTCAAAAGAAACAAAATATCCGAACCACAATCAAGGAGGCTGTCGAGCTACAAGCCTTACCAGACAGCAGCGGCAAGGCAAGGAAAGGTACACTGCCGCGAAAATACGCTAATCTCCAGGGGAAGTAACTGGGGCGTTAGCTGCCACTAGGCACAAAAATACCGCTGGTTGAACTTAACCAATAATAACATAAGAAATTCAATAATAAGAAGCGGAGGACGGCTAATTAATTTCGCCAACTCCAAACTCTCCACTCGTTGCTCTTCGTCTCAGCGACCAAGCGAGCAACAACGAGCGAACAAACGGCTTGATCTCAAAATAGTGGAGGTTTCACTACTGGGTTAATGTTCACTCAACTCAAACGTCCTGGGTCCGGTGGACAATGAGGTTGCGGCCGTCGCAACTACAGCCCCGCGATCCAGGTGTGCCTGCATGCCGCCAGCAGTCCCAGCATATCCGCGTACTGCCAGACCTCACTGCTGCTCCGCTCCAACCGAACTCCCCCGACACACTCCGACCCGGAAAACACCTGACGTCCCTCCAAAGATGGTACAACCGTACTAGATATCGATAACCGCTGCTGCTGCCACTCGTGCACAGACAACGATAGCAAAGGTAGGGGCGCTATTAAACACCAGAAGAAAACGAGACGTCACTATCCCCATTACATGATGCCAACCTAACAACAGCACCAACGCGAGCCGTAACACGGCTCATGGATGTGCTCGAAAAGAACTTAGCGATTTCTGTGCACTCGGTCCTTGGTTGTTAGCATAACCAGACAGGTTTTACGAATATAAGAGGTGACGGGAGAAACATACTGTTATGTACTCGAAATAATGCGTTATGACCTTGAAAAGCAAGAAATTATAAACAATCTGTTTCCTCTTATTTATTTACAGTTGTGCAGACGATCAGCTGTTATCTTTCAATGGCTGTCATCCAGCACACATGTGAAAGACAATTTTACCATAAGATACTCTGAACACCCAAAATACTGAAAAGTGGAAATACATACCGTACATCACGTTTACAAACCAGCCTGCAGTAATAATAATATGCAGACAACTAGTATCAATTTACTAAAAAGAATCCATTACAGTAACTATAAGCATGTAAGATATACCGCCCTCCTCACTTGAACAAATTATTTTCTGAGATTGTAATCTATGCCGAAAATTTCCAATAAAGCTTTTGCCTGCTTGTGGTTTTCAATAAACCTGCGCCTTTAGTCCATATTTTCCGAACTGTATCCCGATTATGATATTTTCATCCACACCATGCCACGAACTCGCTATTTCTTGGAGTAAACTTATCAGTTTCTCACGTTCATGTTTCGTGTATAAGAAAGTCGCTTTATTTGACTGAAGAAAATACACTGATTTGAATTCGCCAATTGTCGTCCGTAGTCTGTAAAGTTCGGGCTATGACATCGCCTTCAGTGTTCAAATGGCTCTAAGCACTATGGGACTTAACAACTGACTTCAACAGTCCCCTAGACTTAGAACCACTTAAAGCTAACGAACCTAAGGACATCACACACACCCATGCCCGAGGCAGGATTCGAACCTGCAACCGCACCAGCAGCGCGGTTCCGGACAGAAGCGCCTAGAACCGCTCGGTCAAAAAGGCCGGCGCCTTCAGTGTAATCGTGCACGTAGTAGCGTACTCATTTGAAAAGATCGGCTGTCTTCGGCCGATGTCTTTCGACGGTGGAATCCACACAGATTGGTGCCACTGTGACCGCAGCCTAACATACCGACTTTGGACGACAATCGGTGGAATTCAAAACGATTTGTTTCCTTTGTAGACCCTCGTCGCCAGTATTGTAAAGGCATCGTCGCTACGGGTATGCAGGCCGAATTGCCACTGCTGTTCCCTAGGCAGAGTTCGTGTATACGTAAAACGGCGTCTGGTACAGTACACTGCTAAGAAAATTTTTCCATGCCACTATTACACAGCTATGCCCCAGGGTCAGGTAACAAAATGGGAGAATAAGGGTACTACAATACCCTAACAAATTAGTAACAAAGTCGCACAAAATGAGTTAAAAAGGTTTACTTATGTTTGTGTCTTGTCGAATAGTAAAGCCTCCAACACTGCATGTAATATAACACGAAAAAGTTCCTCAATGGCTACGTGCAAATAATGTTAGGTCAACTTCACAGTACATAGCAAATGCAATTTACACTACCGTTTATTCACTTCTAAGAGTTCAGTAAACGACGTTCCACGTTTAAGACAGCCCTGGACTATGAAATGAAATGAGCGTTTGGCGTCATTGGCCGGGATTCCCTTGCGGGGCAGGTCCGGCCGCCCTGGTGCAGGTCTTACTACATTCCACGCTACACTGGGCGACCTGCGGCCCGGATGGGGATGAAATTATGATGAAGGCAACACAACACCCAGTCCCTATGCGGAGCAAGTCTCCAACCCAGCCGAGAAACGAACCCGGGCCCTTAGGACGGCAATCCGTCACGCTGACCACATTCTTTTTTTTTTTTTTCATTTTGTCCGTTGTTAATCGGTGTATTTGGTCGTTGCGGACGTCACATGACATCTGTTCAAGTTCGTTTGTTGACCCTTCCACTCAGTTTTTTTTTTTTTTTTTTTTTTTTTATTACCGAGGCCAGCTAGCTCTCTGACCGAACACGCTAAGCTACCGTGCCGGCGTCACTCAGTTATTGGGGCGGACAGCCCTGGACGATGATCCATAACCAAGTGGGCGAGAGCTGCTCTTCTGTCCTGTAACAAGGCATCTGTCCGTTATCCTCCGGTCATTGGCTTGTTCTACTCTACCGGCAATAGTCCGAGGGGAAGTCGATATCCTCATCATCAGCGCCGCCCGTGGCGCTGGCGAAACTCGCGCAAATGGCAAGTCTCTATGGCACTGGTAACAGTTCGCTTGTGGTGCTTTTGCCCTGGCTGTGTCTTGTTCGGACGACACAGCATTTTCGTCAGTGAAATCGACCGACATTCTCACTCACGAAATGTGGACTGAGAGAAACCGATAGGTTTACTGCAAGACAGAGTGAGTTTGTGGCATCCTGAGGATGAAAAATATCATAATCGGTATATAGCTCGAAATCAATGGATGTTTCGTAGGTTCACTGGAAATCGCAAGTAGGCAAAATCTTTATCGTAAATTTTACTCGTCAGCTATAACATCAAAAAATAATTTGTTGAGCGAGAATAGTGCCGTATCTTATGCTTATAGTTACTGTAGTGGATCTTTTTCGGGTTGTGAGCATTAGCTGTCTATAAATTATTACTGCTTACTGGGTTGGTTCAAATGGCTCTGAGCTCTATGAGACTCAACTGCTGAGGTCATTACTTTCCTAGAACTTAGAACTAATTAAACCTAACTAACCTAAGGACATCACAAACATCCATGCCCGAGGCAGGATTCGAACCTGCGACCGTAGCGGTCTTGCAGTTCCAGATTGCAGCGCCTTTAACCGCACGGCCACTTCGGCCGGCCTGCTTACTGGGGTTTTTATGTCAGTAGGGTGCTGATTCTGTTACTATGCAAAAAATAGCTTGGAAATGTGATGTATCACTATGTGTTCCTATTTTTTCAGAGCTTTAGATTTTCAGAGTATCTTATTCTAAGCTTTTTTCTTGTCTTTTACACTTATGCTGAATGACTTCATAGAAAGTTAGCTGACGTACGTCTGTACGACTTCAAAGAAATACACCGAAATAGGGTGTTTGAATCCTACTTTTCAAGGCCAACACGAATCATGTCGAGTATGTAACAGAACATTTCTCGCTTGATCTCATGTTTTCGTGAAACTTGTCTAGTTATTCCGGTAACTGAGGACAGAGTATACAGTATTCGCACTTTTAATCGAGACAGATATAGATGATTCACAAGCATTCGACGCCTTTTTAATCTGGAATACAGGGTGTTTCAAAAATGACCGGTATATTTGAAACGGCAATAAAAACTAAACGAGCAGCGATAGAAATACACCGTTTGTTGCAATATGCTTAGGACAAAAGTACATTTTCAGGCGCACAAACCTTCGAAATTACAGTAGTTACAATTTTCAACAACAGATGGCGCTGCGGTCTGGGAAACTCTATAGTACGATATTTTCCACATATCCACCATGCGTAGCAATAATATGGCGTAGTCTCTGAATGAAATTACCCGAAACCTTTGACAACGTGTCTGGCGGAATGGCTTCACATGCAGATGAGATGTACTGCTTCAGCTGTTCAATTGTTTCTGGATTCTGGCGGTACACCTGGTCTTTCAAGTGTCCCCACAGAAAGAAGTCACAGGGCTTCATGTCTGGCGAATAGGGAGGCCAATCCACGCCGCCTCCTGTATCTTTCGGATAGCCCAAAGCAATCACACGATCATCGAAATATTCATTCAGGAAATTAAAGACGTCGGCCGTGCGATGTGGCCGGGCACCATCTTGCATAAACCACGAGGTGTTCGCAGTGTCGTCTAAGGCAGTTTGTACCGCCACAAATTCACGAAGAATGTCCAGATAGCGTGATGCAGTAATCGTTTCGGATCTGAAAAATGGGCCAATGATTCCTTTGGAAGAAATGGCGGCCCAGACCAGTACTTTTTGAGGATGCAGGGACGATGGGACTGCAACATGGGGCTTTTCGGTTCCCCATATGCGCCAGTTCTGTTTATTGGCGAAGCCGTCCAGGTAAAAATAAGCTTCGTCAGTAAACCAAATGCTGCCCACATGCATATCGCCGTCATCAATCCTGTGCACTATATCGTTAGCTAATGTCTCTCGTGCAGCAATGGTAGCGGCGCTGAGGTGTTGCCGCGTTTGAATATTGTATGGATAGAGGTGTAAACTCTGGCGCATGAGACGATACGTGGACGTTGGCGTCATTTGGACCGCAGCTGAAACACGGCGAATGGAAACCCGAGGCCGCTGTTGGATCACCTGCTGCACTAGCTGCGCGTTGCCCTCTGTGGTTGCCATACGCGGTCGCCCTACCTTCCCAGCACGTTCATCCGTCACGTTCCCAGTCCGTTGAAATTTTTCAAACAGATCCTTTATTGTATCGCTTTTCGGTCCTTTGGTTAAATTAAACCTCCGTTGAAAACTTCGTCTTGTTGCAACAACACTGTGTTCTAGGCGGTGGAATTCCAACACCAGAAAAATCCTCTGTTCTAAGGAATAAACCATGTTGTCTACAGCACACTTGCACGTTGTGAACAGCACACGCTTACAGCAGAAAGACGACGTACAGAATGGCGCACCCACAGACTGCGTTGTCTTCTATATCTTTCACATCACTTGCAGCGCCATCTGTTGTTGAAAATTGTAACTACTGTAATTTGGAAAGTTTGTCCGCCTGAAAATGTACTGTTGTCCCAAGCATATTGCAACAAATGGTGTATTTCTATCGCTGCTCGTTTAGTTTTTATTCCCGTTTAAAATATACCGGTCATTTTTGAAACACCCTGTACATGCGGTGAAGTAGCAGAGAACCCTGGGAAACAGGATAGCGATCGTTAGTGTTCAATGAAGCTCTACAATCTTTTTCCAATACGTAATAAATGTATTTAAATTAAGAATTACTTCCAGAAAATTTGTGAATAATGAGCCAGACGTAAATACACTCGAAGGTGCATCGGTGAGTTCTTTCGTTTGCTCCGGGAGGAGACTGAGTGGATACTATAATGCACACAATATTAGTTCACTTTACTACAACATCGATAAGAAGAATTACTTAACTCTGTACAATCCATTTCCGCAGGAAGGCACGAGCATTGATAACTGTGTCCGAACATTGACGTGTCACTTGATACAAATTACAAGTCTCTTCACTCAGCGCACATTTAACAATAACTTACACTTAGAGTTCTGCATAGTAATTCATAAAGTGGATGGCCTACTAGAAGACGATGCAGTCGTCTTACTCGATGACAACGCATAGGGGCAGAGCGATCCTGTGCTCGTCAGCAAGCACTCTCACAGTGCCACATATTTCAGCTGTTTGAAGAGTATCATTTGTACGAGTGTTGGTGGCAACGTGTAACACTTTAGTGTCGAGAAGTATGCGAATGTGCATTACATGTGTGGTAAGGCAAGCGGCAAAGCACTAGTCTGCACAGGCTTGTACAAGAAGCATATCCTGCTTGAAGGCACCGCATGAGTCACAAGTTTACAAGGGTGCATCAAAGCCTACTGGAAACTTTGTAACTCTGGGGGAGCTGGTAAACCTGCACTAGTTACGCCTGTGCTTGAAGATGTGGTGCTGGAAACTGCTGAAAACTATCCAGGATTCCCGACAAGGAGACTTGTCACACAAACTCTTCAAACATGGAAAGAGCTTGCGACGGTACCTAACGGTTACTACTAAGTAGTTTCTTTCCATACGAGCAAACCAGTTACACCTTTATCTGCGTTTACTCGACACTTTAGGTAGTTGGGCTACGCAGTGCTCTCTTTGAAAAGAATAATTCGATGTAATCATAGGTTCGAGCAGCGTACGTCTCCTTTCATGCCCCATAGCTAATTCGCATTAAATAATCACCCTCAGCAGCGATCCTGCTGTCAAACAGTGTACTTGCATTGGCTATAACTCTGTGTTAATGTAATACACAGATTAAAAATTGAAAGTTAAATGAATAATGTAATATCAGGGGTTATGACGTCTACAATTCATGTAGGTGACAGATAATTATGATGAATAATATTTATTCAAGAAAGGACGCCTTAAATAAAAGGAAAGTGATCCTACAACGTTCAATTAAAATATAGACAGGAAATCCCCTTATAAAATGAGCTAAAGTTGTGTAGAGAGTGTTACGAGAATGGGAGCGAAATCCCCAAAGCCATCAAAGATACGCGAAAACTAAGTGCATTTCGTAATAAATATAGACGTCATATTCAACAGCTCAAAACATTTCAGAGTTCACTATGATGACCCAGAAATTAACAGACGTGATACAAAAATCGTAAATCATACTCTGTTTTCAGTCCTAAATCAAGCGGAAATGGAGTCCTCCTCTGGAGCACTTTCAGACCTCTCGAAATATAAATTTCGTTCAGAAGTTAAAGTCTGGTAGCGGCCGTTCACCCTCCGAAATCAAACACTCGTTACCACAGGTAGGCCTGTCTTCTTCTGGAACTCACATACAAGTGTTCAGAATCGTTCCCTCGAGCTCTTTACTAGAAAAGTGCGTCCACTTACATCCACTGCCCAACTCTCATGGCAGGATGGTATCCACACCAAAAATTCATCGTTCTCAAGCTCTACAGACATGATTTGCTGCAACCTGACCACTTGCCCGTGCTAAACTAGTATATTACAACAATATTTAAGTAAAAGAAATGTTATGAACATTTGTTTACACTAAGATAATTTAAAATAAATGTAATTAATAGTTGGTTCATAAATAAATAAGCCAGCGTTCTTGCGCAGGTGTGCTCGCTATATATGACAACAGACCGTCGTTGAATATTTTTTAAATAATTATTTGTCCCTTCTTGGCATAAGCGTGTTTTGGTTCTCTTTTCAATTGCGGTGTCGGCTAACGCATGCGATTGAGCACTTTCAAAATTTAGCACAGTTTTTAACAGCACTTACAATTAACATTTGAACATTTTGCAAATAGTAAATTGTTCATTAAATAAAAACATAAACATGGCAAAATAAGAGGTACTGATAATGTGCCCATTTGCTGTGTAAAGTGTGGAGAAGACGATGTTGTGACAAACTTTTGGGTAATACAAAGATATAAAGGACGTAATAGATCAATAAATAAAAAAGATACAGACACATAGCTCTCATAGCATAGTGCAATGCTGTCCACCGTTTGTTGACATCATATGAACTGATTAAAAGTTTTTAATTCAGAGGGTCAGTGCGAAAATGTTTGTTCACACTGAAATATCAGCTACCACAGTAAGATATTGAAATATTGTTGTATTACTGGATGCGCCTCATTTATTTGAGATCGTCGATGTATTCCGATTTGCGTTGACGTGTAACTGTGATTTATGGTCGAGGTTTAGAGAGCTGTAACTTGGCCATCTTTTAAGATTGTCTGACACTCCGCCACCTGTTGAAGCATTTTGTGTCCTCCAAAGCAACGGTCCGTCGCTAAAATTCCCCGTACTGGAATTAAAACACGTCCACTCCTTTGCTTTCGCACCCGGCTGGAGCTGCTGAGGCGGTCCACCTCGAACTCCAGATCCGCTAGCGTTTAGCCGTACAACAGATACACCATACCCTGTAGCTACTCTGAGCGGCCGATTAGCTCGCCTAAATACGTGTAACATATAAGGAACAGTACTATTTAGAGAAGAATACATCGCAGTGCAATGTACCCATATCAAATCCAACGCGTTCAGTGTCTTAGTGAGGCGGACTTTAGCCCTAAACTTCTGTCAGTGGATGCAACAACAAACTTTAGGAAGACCTAACTTTTAGAACAAAATTATTTACGGATGAAGCGAGGTTCACTCGTGTTGGTGTGTTTAATTATCACAGTTTTCACGAGTGTAGTTATCTAACCTCCAAATCATGTCCAACCCACATGTTTTGCTTGATTCTCCGCATCAGCGATGGTTCCCACTGAATGTGTGGTTAGGCTTACTAGCTGATCGTGTTATTGGGCCGTATATGTTACCAAAAAAACTCAGTGAACGAAATTACCTTCGATTTCTGTGGCTTTGTCTTGCAGGATTGCTTGGAGCAACGCCAGAGGATGTGGTATATGCAAGATGGTGCACCGGCATATTTTACTGCCATGGTAAGACGACGTGTAACGCGCTGATGTGGTCAAAGATGGATTGAGCGAGTAGGATCAGTACCGTGACCGCCAAGATCACCTGATCTGGATCCTAGGGATTTCCATGTTTGGGATCACCTTAAATGTGTATCCTACGCCACTCCGGTTAACGCAGTTGAAAAATCAGAGCAGATACTTGTCAATGCTTCTGAAGAATTTCTAAATAACCCATTCTCGTTTGAAAGAATTCTAACCTATTTCGGAGATGGGTACAGGCTTGCACCCGAATAGAAGAACAACAACACCTCCTTTAAGGAGTTCAAAAAATCGATTTTTTTAAATTGCATTTTTGGATCCATAAAAGTGTTTAGAATCCACCCCTGAAACGGTTTTTCCGAATACGCAACAGAAATGTTTGTTATTCGCGGTTGAATAAAAAAATACACCTGCCTGAAATCGGCCTTTTTCACGCACCAGGTTTTTTCTTTCGGAGGACGAGTTATTGTACCGATGCTTCGGAGAAGACACACAAATTCAAATGAAAGTTTGAACGCGTGTGTTTTGAAGTTAGCCCCCAAGCATTTGCATTCCGGTGCGAAGACTGTGGAGACTGCGACTCTCCTGGCAGTGAGTAGCTTCAGCGAAGGGTATTGAGCAATTCTGAAGACCATGACCACGATGGACGTCACCCTGGGACTCTATTCGACGCGGTTCGCCAAGCATTCGGACGACCACCGGATTCAAGCAGCCGAAAACCGCTTGTCACCGGCCATACGAGCGGCTCTGGAGCAGCGCAGGATGGCCCAGATCGAGCAGAACGCCTTCTGTGAGGAAGAGGAAGGACTAGTTTGTGGATCCGGAATAGCAGATTGAACGTAAGTTGCATAATATTTCATTTATACAGGGTGAAAAGTATTTAAACCGACAAACTCTGGTAGGTTGTAGGGGACATGAAAACAAATATTTCTCCCTGATGTCATTTTTCCCTATGAGAAGTATTTAAACCGGTAGACGAAAATTTCTCTGGCGGCAAATTAATTAAACCAACAAACACTTTTCCATTTTTTTATGACCAAGAGACAACACATTAACACAACCCAATTTCAGTTACAGTAGAGTTTCAAAAATGCCTCCATTGACATGTAAACAAAGGTTACACTGTCGGATCATGTTCTGTCTGACACGGGCAAAAACGCCAGGAGTATCCTGAATTGTTCCTGCTGCTGCTACTATCCGGACAACCAAATCCTCTTCTGATGCAACAGGAGTTGCGTATACAAGGTTGCGCATCTCTCCCCACACAAAAAAGTCCAGAGGAGACATATCTGGGGATTGAGCAGGCCATGGTTCAGGACCATCTCTGCCAATCCATGTTTCTGGGAACCGTCGGTCCAGGAATCGACGCACACGATAACTGAAATGTGCCGGCGCCCCGTCATGTTGGAACCACATGCGTTGTCTTGTAGCAATTCTGGTACTGCCGTGGAGAGAAAATTGTAATAGCGCCTGCCATTTAATGGCCTAGGTAGCAGATACGGCCCAATTAAACAGTCCCCAACAACACCGACCCACACATTAACGAAGAACCGCACTTGATGAGCGCTAGTAGCTGTGGCATGTGGGTTACCTCAACTTCAAACATGCGAATTGTGCATGTTGAAGGCTCCATCACGCTCGAACGTTGCTTCATCGGTAAACAACACAGACGATGGAAATGTAGGATGCGTTTCACATTGTTCCAAGTACCACTGTGAAGACTGTGCTCTGGGTGGATAGTCAGCTGGTTCCAGGTTGTGGACACGCTGTAAGTGAAATGGACGTAACAGTTACTTTCAAAGGACTGTTCTTACATTCGTCTGATTCGTCCCCATGTTACGTGCAACTGCACGAGTGCTGATTGAAGGATCCCACTCCACATGCTGCAAGACAGCTTCCTTAAATTACAGCGTACTTACCGTGCGTCGGCGTCCCTGTCCAGGTAATCTGCTAAATGACCCGGTTTCACGCAGACGTTGGCACACAACAGCAAAGGTCGTATGATGCGGGATACGGTGATTAGGATATTGTTGTTGATAAACCCGCTGTGCAGCTCGTCCGTTGTGGTGCGCTGCGTAGTACGCACCAACCATATCAGTGTACTCACTCCAGGTGTATCGCTCCATTAGTAAACTGAGACAATGCACTACTACACTGGTGGACAGTAGTTGCCTACAACAGAAGAGCGTAATATGCCCTCTAACAGCTGAAGTTCGTAATACGGCCTTTAACAACGGAAGAGCGTAATACGGCCTCCATCGGTTTAAATAATCCTCATAGGAAAAAATGACATTAGGGAAAAATATTTGTTTTGATGTCCCCTACAACCTCCCAGAGTTTGTCGGTTTAAATACTTTTCACCTTGTATGTAGTCAAAACTTCAAACGCATTTTTCTCGAAATGACTTTTTTTTTATCGCGCGGTATGGTAACTTCAAATCTACTGAACCGATTGTCGCCGGCCGGAGTGGCCGTGCGATTCTTGGCGCTACAGTCTGGAGCCGAGCGACCGCTACGGTCGCAGGTTCGAATCTTGCCTCGGGCATGGATGTGTGTGATGTCCTTAGGTTAGTTTAATTAGTTCTAAGTTCTAGGCAACTGATGACCTGAGAAGTTAAGTCGCATAGTGCTCAGAGCCATTTGAACCATTTGAACCGATTGTCATGATTCTTTGTTTCCGACGAAGCTAACTAAATTGTCTAGGAGTTGTACTACTTTTTTCCGATCCATCAACTATAAATATTTTTACTTGGCCGAAGAAGTTGAAAAATCGATGTAAGAAACGCTATTTCTTTTTTCAAATTGCCGCCATTTTGTTTCCTATGGTCCAAATAACTTAAGCGAGCTACGACTCCTAAAGAATCTTATATACTTCGCTAACGTCAACTCAATTTTGATTGCAAACTAGCCGGTTGACCTGTGACATACCTCACGTGGAGGTCTACATCGAAATTTTGTTTCGCTCCGACTGCACTTCCGCCTTTGTTCTTTGACATTTCCAGTCGAAAATATTCCGGTTTGTAGAGGTAATATCAATAAACATTTTGACCAAATTCGACATTGATATCTGTAACACATCCCGAGAAAAAAATTCTCAAAGAACATGTTTTTTTCGGGCCAAAGATAGTAAACCTCCCCTTAACTACGATTACAGTCGTGTAACTGTTGCTGTGTTCCTTCAGAACACTTGCGCATCTGCCAAGGTATCTCTAATATTTTTTTCTTAATATCGTACAGTATTGTTACCTTTTCTTAACTGAAATAAAACTTACACAGAATCAAGTCAGTAGTGACTGATAATCAGAATGTCGCGGTTATCTCTTAAACGGTTCGTTTGCGGACCTGTGTTTGCTGGAACATTTTTGCTTCTAGTAGGCGTTTACACCATTAATTGTGCTATCCCTGTATATTGCTTTAGCTGCTGTGCAATTTGTTGCAACGCGCTGTTGCTATACACGATACCATCTACAAACAGCTTTACTATGTTGAGATTATAGCTACAGCCATAGCTGCCTATCAGAAATTCAAGCAATACTGTTTGATTCGCACTAAAGAATATCAGTGTTAATGGCGGTAAAAAGTGGGTTACTCTGGCTGTTTTTCTTCTAGACAAGAATAACTCTGCCGGAATTACTGCATTTGATAACTTTCTTCCCAGACATGTCTTCTCATACAAGATATTAATGTTGTTCGAGGCCATGTGCTCGTATTCTGCTTCCGCTAGTGCGTGATTTTCTGTCGATAAACCTTTATCTGTTCGTTCTAAACGTAGTTGGAAATTAAGTCTTGATCATTTGTGAAGTAAGTAGATTAATGTAGGTGTAGATATAGCTAAATAGAATGTTATGGGTGGCTTTATTGTGGAGACATCATTTCATTGTGAACTCCGAAAGTACTGTGAAGTAAATTACTTAAAATTTACATATTCCATTAAAAAAGGGAGAATTAGTAATTCCTTTGTCCATTCACCCGTTTCTGTTGTGGTCTTCAGTGTGAAAAGTCGTTTGTTGCTGCCCTTCAGGCCAGTCAGTCTTGTCCAACTCTCTTCGTATCTGCAGTACTACAGAATTTATTTGAATCTGATTACTTTATTCAGGCATTGGTCTCCCTCTAAAACTTTTGTCCTCATATCACCCTATCCACTGCATCCTGATCAGTTACTCCATGTACCAACTTAATGTTCAACATTTCTTATAGCACTTCATTTCAAAGCTTCTATTCGCTTCTTGTGTTTACTTTTAACTTCTCTACAAGGATATATTGCAGACAAATACCGCCAGAAGATACTTCCAAACATTTAAATTTGTATCTGATGTTAAGAAATTCCTCTGTAGTTGAAATGCTTTTCTTGCTATTTTCTGTCTGTGTGGGACATTGAAACTTCTTTATTTAATTCTAAAGCTGCTGAATGAAACTGAATGCAAGTGAACCTTCTTAAACTGCTGAGTGAAACTGAACTTACTGTCCCTCTGCTTGTCCTTATAGTTTCAACAGTGATCTACAGAACTTTCCCTGATAAATGCAGCTGAAACTTATTCTATTCATTTATGACCCACAATATACAAGGATAACGCAATCTGACTATTAATTAACACAAAAGAATGGCCCTGAATTAGAAGAAATCCTAACAATAGACCATACATTTCATAAGTCACTTACCTCACAGAAAATCTTCATGTCACGAACTACAGCAAATACAGCTAAACAAAAAGATTTTATCTACTGTAGGCTCTAACTACTAATAGGCATGTAGTTAGAAAAGGAAAGATTTTGTTGCAGATCGAACAATGTATTTAGCAGATTTTACCTTAATCATGTGACATCGAATTCAAAAAATTATATAATCGTCTTTAACATCCAGTTCCTAACATTATATAATCGGCAATAATTCCATTACCCACATTTTACAGTCCATGTCCAATCAATATTAAATCTCCATGACGGACACACAACCAGACCGTCCGCTCGCGCTAACACTACACACCTCCATCACTGCTAACTACTAACTTCCAAAACTGCAAGTCCGACTAGCCACAGAGTCTCTTACAGAAGGCGCACAGCGCTGTCAGTGATATTAATGCAGTCTAAACCACTGCCAACATACAAACATATAAACAGGCTACTTACAACGTGGAATTTCACAATCCTCAAACCAGTCACAAAGGTCAATCACAGGGAAACACTAGCACAGGCTTGTAGTTCACAAAGATGTATCACACATATCCCTAAAAACAGTTTTACAAAATCTTTTACAAAACCGGCCTTCCTATAGGCACCAATAACAAATGTAATTCAAACCCTATACCGTCTTTACAAGAGTATTTGGAATGAAACCAGTTAAGTAAAGACCCTTCCTTTTAACTATATAACAAATAGCCCCAGATAAATATAGATGACAAACATAATTGCCCCTCAAATTTTAACAGGAATTTACGGAACTAAATTGGTAAAACAAGCAACAGTACAGAATATTAAATAACACATTTTAAGTAAAAGAGCAAATTCCCCACTGGGAACCTTATACCAATAAACAGATCACAAAACAACGGAATTAAAAAAAATGGTTCAAACAGCTCTGAGCACTATGGGACTTAACTTCTGAGGTCATCAGTCCCCTAGAATTTAGTACTACTTAAACCTAACCAACCTAAGGACATCACACACATCCATGCCCGAGGCAGGATTCGAACCTGCGACCGTAGCGGTCGCGCGGCCCCGGACTGTAGCGCCTAGAGTGGCTCTGAGCACTATGGGACTTAACTGCTGAGGTCATCAGTCCCCTAGAACTTAGAACTACTTAAACCTAACTAAACTAAGACGTCATACACATCCTTGCCCGAGGCAGGATTCGAACCTGCGACCGTAGCGGTCGCGCGGTTACAGACTGTAGCGCCTAGAACCGCTTGCCCACCACGGCCGGCTGTAGTGCCTAGAACCGCTTGGCCACTCCGGCCGGCCAACGGAATTCCACCAATTATATAGTGACTTATTCCACTGAACTAACTCGTGAAATTCCTTTCCAGTATAACAACAACATTCAGGCATAAAAGACAGTTATCTTAATAGTTGGACAAACCCCAACGGATTACCCACCCTTACGCAAGACTGACCAAACAACTAGGAAAAGGGGACGCACCTTGGCGTAGGCCGAAAACAGTAACGAGAGGACTCTCCAAGTAATTAAAAGAGAGAATACTCAACTCCTGTCAACTGCTGTCAACTCCTGTCTCATATATCGTACATCCCAGGTTGAATAGTTTCATCATGGCTTCCCAGGCTCTCAATAAATTTAAGGAAATATCGTTTACTTCAGAGGCCATGTTTCATTCTACTTAGTCCAGTGCTCTGTCAAATACTTCTCCTTGTATCATACCTCCCACCTACGTTTCATCTACGTCCTCTTCTCCTTCTATGGTATTGTCCTCATGTTCTTTTGCATTGCATAGCCTTTCTATACATTCATTCCACCTTTCGCCTTTCCTTCTTTTTTGAAACTGGTTTACCACCGAAGCTCTTGATATTTATACAGCTGCAGCTGCTCCTTTCTTCATAGTTTTCTTATATTTCTTGTATATGGCGTCTATCTTTTCCCAAATTAGACATGCCTCTCATCCTTTGCATTTCTTGCCTAGCCATCCCTGCTTTTACATTTAACACCTCCTGTCAATGTCATTATTTAGAGATCTGTATTGCCTTTTGCCTTCTTCATTTGCTGCTATTTTATATTTTTGTTGTCAATTAGATTCAATATTTCGTGCATTATCCTTGTGGATTTCTGATGGTCTTTGTCGCGTGCTTATTTGACCCTATGCTGGCTTTACTATTTCATCTTTCAAAGCTATCCATTCGTTTTGCATTCCTCTCCCCGTATCAATCAATAGTTGTCTAGCACTCCTTCCTAATCTGTCAACTACATCTGGTTCATTAATCTGTCCACATCTCATCTTCTTAATTTACAACCTCTTTGCAGTTTGTTCAGTTTTTATCTCCATTTCATAACCAATGTACTCGTACAATGGTTAAAGCTCACACATGCTCTGGAAATGTTTTTCAGTTCAAAATCTAGTTTCACAAAACTACGTCATTATGGAATTTATTTGAAACTTACCACACATACAACCTCCTTCCATCATTTTTAAACCAAGAATTAATGATCATTAATTTATGCTCTGTAAAAAAGTCTACCAAGCGGCTTTGTGTGTCATTCCTTTATCCTAGTCCTATTTTTTCTTCTCTTAGTCTCCCTACTTCTGATTTTCAGTCACCCATTACAATTAAATTTACGTCTCCCTTAACTGACAAAATAATTTATTTTATCTCTTCATACATTCTGTCGATTTCTTCATCATCTGCGGATCCAGTTGCCATATAAACTTATACACTGTGGTAGTTGTTGGCTTCCGTCTACCTTGGCGACGATAATGCGATGACGATGGCATTCTAAATATTTTTTCCAGTTATTGTTTTTGGATCAGCGTCTGAAAATTGCTGGCTAGAGGCAAGATTCATAACACAATCTACGGTATACAGCCTGAAAAATAGAAGGGGCTGTTGTGAGGCTTTTGTTGAGTATTTCGCAGAATTTCACTTCGATTTATTTCTCCGGCCTGGCAGAACGCTTCCCTTCGTCTTTCACGCTATTTCGCACTCCACTCCTGAAAGACAGGACTGGGATCGGCTTCACCCTTGACATTTCTCCCTTACTTTGGTCAGGGTAGCTGCACGTACAACCTGTATCTGCTTTCTTATGGTCAAATAATATCTTCTGAGCAACTTCTTTCATTCCAACGGCGAACATTTAATTAAATATCTCTAAAACGTTTATGTTCACGGTTTGTTAAACTCAAGTTTCCCCTGTAATATGTACAGTGACAGGGGCTAGTAAGTTACATGTTTTAATAGATTTAAGTCACTATAATATTTAGTTTTCTAACAAGGAGCAGCGTGCAGCCATATACAAAAAATAAATCATGGGTACATAACATGCAGACTGGCTTGTTCGACGTAATCCACTTGTAAACGCATAAAGTGAACTTCTATATTTCATCCATCAACTAAGTTATGAAGGAAGACAACAGTCTCTATATTTGTATATGACCATCAAAGAGCAAAAATTACAGATTTTCACTGAAATCTCTTTTATAACCACGAAACAGGAAAAAATGCCGTTTTTCACTAAAATCTCGTGTATTACGACCATGTTCACATCATCTTCGAATACAATAATGCTATACACATTTCGTTCTCAATATTGTGACGTGTATATGAGTTTCACTTACTGAAATACTGTTTCTAGATTCGTTCAAATGGTTCAAATGGCTCTGTGCACTATGAGACTTAACATCTGAGGCCATCAGTCCCCTAGCACTTAGAACTACTTAAACCTAACTTACCCAAGGACAACACACACATCCATGCCCGAGGCAGGGTTCTAAGCTGCGGTCGCGCGGTTCCAGACTGAAGCGCCTAGAACCGCTCGGCTCTGCGGCCGGCTAGATTCGTGTTGTACCGATTTTTAATCACGAAAAAAACTGCAAAGTGTGGCGTCGTCCGAAGAACGAGGACCCATGTCAAAGTTGGAACCTCATGACCGAACTACAAGTGTGGACACATGTAGCAATGAAAGAGAGATGTTGGGGTAGACACGCCTTCAGTAAATTCCATACGCCGCCGCTGCCGTACGATTACTTACTTCAAAGCGCACCAAAGCTAGCCCACTCAGTAATCTTCTTAGCACATCATATCCGGTTGCGAACTAACAGAACTACTGGTCACTACTGTATGTCAGATTTTATAGTCAATTAAACACTGAGTGAGATAAGACTATCATTCTCGGCCATATTGTATCAAGTGATAAGGGATAGGGTTCAACCACTGTAAAAAATACAGATTGTCATTCATGTGGACATGGATTGTGTGGAAGTTAGGTATTTTATCAGTTATAATTAAATTCACGTTTCGCACTAACAGCAATTTAAGAACGAAACTACACTTCGTAACCACCAGAAACTCCCGGTACTCAGAACCAGGAATTTACAAAATCACATTTGATAACTTCAATAACTTCTGCGTCGATCAGTCAGGACGTAACTTCATCACACTATTCCGTTACATGTAAGAGTCAACGAAAATAACCAATCAAGTTTCTATCTACATCTAAAAATCGAAAATCACTCAGCACAAAACATCTAAACTGCTCTAACAAAATTACACAAAACACTAGAAGGATTAGAAACGCAGATTTTGGAAGAACTTGAGATATATATTCACACACAAAAGTATCATAAGGAAATTCTTAATGAACACATCGATTTCAACTACCAAAATTATTTACATAACTTTATTGACTTAATCGATACCCATGCGAGAGATTCCAAAAGACATCGTCATCCCTGACCAAACTCTGTTCTTGCGTAAATGGAAAGCATCTGTGGTGTCAACTATCATAAACGATGCCAGATATTTTACGATTTGACACTAAAATGTCACGCACTATTGTATAAAACATAACAGCATAAAATCAACGTGACAACGAAATTGCTTGAATTTCATTGAAAAGTAGCAAGAACTGTCACACCGGGTATTATTTGTACGTCAGAACAACGTTGAAATAGGTTGAGAACCAAAGATAAGACACACGTACTTGAGATATCTAAAGATGTAATCGCCTCTGATCGTAGTCTGTTACTATGTAAATATAAAACATCCATGGCGTGAACTGTCAAAAAAATTGCGAGAAATGTCTACAATATTATATCAAAATATTCCGACAAAATCGATGTTTTAGAATTTCGCGTGAAATATAACAAGAACAGGCCCCAGATACAAATTGGAAATTTGTGGTAAGTTCTAAGGAACCAAACTGCTGAGGTCATCGGTCCCTAGGCTTACACACTACTTAATATAACTTAAAGTATCTTACACTAAGGACAACACAAACAGGCATGCCCAAGAGAGGACTCGATCCTCTTTACGGGAGGAGCCGCGTGAACCTTGGCAAGGCGCCCGAGACAGCACGGCTACACCGCGCGACCCCCAGATACAGGCACACAAGATATTACGTATACGCCAGTACCACGTAGACGTAAGTCACCCACTTACTTACGTAATTTATAAATATAAAAATTAATTGCAACATACATGTTTCAGTATTTCGTGATAATGAAAATTATGACTGCAGATTCAGTTATACCACAATAACTCAAGAAATTCTTCACTTATAAAAAATTAAGTCTCAAATTCCTACAGAACTATGGCATTCTGTAATTCTAAAACTTTGTATACGTACATACTTGAAAATGGGAATCTTCCGAAACAGCTGTCGTAATAATCAACAAATGTTTTAAGCAGTGATACTGGAACATTTCATATTACTTAGGAACTTAAGGTTGTTCAGATGACGATAGTAAAGCGATGTAATATTATGTGTGTGTTGTAGTAGCTGCTCGACCTCCCCAGAAGTAAATCCAGTCTTGCTACAACGCTGGACAAAGTCAACGGGGATATTTCAAGTGCTTTTATTTGCCCGTCGCTACAATCGCGACGATGATGTGTGCACGTTTATTCCAGTGCGTTGCCTTCCAGCCTGGTCTGCTTAGTAAACCGCTAGTTCCGCCTCATAAATATTAATATATTGTTGTAAATCATATAAAGATTTTAACCCTGTCTCGACCAGCATGAGAAATATCACTAAACGAAGTAACTGCGTTACACGCACAGCAGATTTAACGTCTGCTGCTCAGAGTACAACGGATGACAGCCTTACTGTCGCGACACAGCTCCACAACCGGTTGGTGCTCCCAGGTTTCCTGATTTCAACAGCAAAGAAGAGGGCTGGCTGCAATACCGCTCCTAACACGAAACACCCTTCGATGCATACATCACTAAAGGTACGTCTCGCATTTCATTTATGTTTGTCGACGGTCGGAGCCGGCTTGTACCGTCTATGCATCAAATTGTTCACTGACTCTCGTCCGCCGGCCGCTGTGGCCGAGCGGTTCTAGGCGCTTCCGTCCGCAACCGCGCTGCTGCTACGGTCGCAGGTTCGAATCCTGCCTCGGGCATGGATGTGTGTGATGTCCTTAGTTAGTTAGGTTTAAGTAGTTCTAAGTTCTTGGGGACTGATGACCTCAGATGGCTTAGAGCCATTTGAATTTGACTCTCGTCCGGAGGATATTATTCATGAGGAACTCGGTCGCAAACTCTACGAACATTATAAATCACAAATTCGTCTCAAGAAGCACCCTGAATATATATTAAAACAGTGGATTGCTGAACATAAGAGCTAGACCAACCAATTAGCCGTGAGGTCTAAAGCACTGCTTTCCGAGCGGGAAGGTGCGCCGGTCCCCGGCACGAATCCGCCCGGAGTATGTATGTCAGGGTCCGGTGTGCCGGCCAGTCTGTGGTTGGTTTTCAAGGCGGTTTTCCATCTGCCTGATTCCCCTTATTCTGCCTTAGTTACACTATGTCGGTGATTGCTGCGCAAACACTTTCTCCATGTATTCGTAGATCATAATTTCTCTACCACGTAAACATTGGGGTTACACTCGTTTGGTGTGAGACGTTCCCGCGGGGGCTCCACTAGGGACCGAAACGAACAATAACCCTGGGTTCGGTGTGGGGTGGTGGTGGGGTGAGTGGACTGCTGTAGCCTGTGTGGTGTACCACTGCGGGGTAAGGCGGGGACGAAGCCTCTCCGACGTTTCTAGGTCCCCAGTTAGATACAATACAATACAAACGCTAAGTAGACATTGTAGTTTCAAGTATTATGATGGAATCAGTAACAGTGACCTTATGTTACATGATGCATTCGCACAGCTTTCCTAAAATTGCCAGACTCGGACACCAAACCGGTTGCAGGGTCTCAAAGTATTGTGGACACAAATGAAGTTGATTTTGGTGCCCTGTCTGTCACTCTTGTTGATAGTACACAAAAAACCCCGTCTCCAGTTCATGCTACTGCTAAAGCGAATAAAAACACGGCTCATATTAACAGTAAAAGTAAATGCGAAAACCTTTCAGTCGCGTGATACACAAGGTGTACTTCAGAACGTGCTCAATGTTTTTCAAATCATGATATAAATGCATGTCATGATACACAGTATTTCAAGTGTGGTAAACAAAGTCATAAGCATACAGACTGTTTAGAAGGCAACCAGGGCGAGCACCGGTTTGCTGCGTGGCTACAGCGTTCTTTCAGGAAGTGAATGTCGTGCTGGCACAACCATTCGGGCCAGTGCCAACGGAGGCTTGCTTGCAGAAACTTTCTGCTGTTGTCCACAGACAGAAGAACAAACATCTTGCCCAATTAAGAGTGGCCAAAAGACAAGCGGATTTCAATTACATACAGGTGCGCCTCTGTACACCAGCGATAAAGTCGGCTATGGAATGATAGGTAGCTCACAGCTACAGAAGACTGCTTCTGTTCCGTCTGCATGCAACAGATAAAAAATACCAGTACTTCATATGAGCAGCTGGCCAGCAACTTCTCGTGACGCTACAAAGAGTGTTTTATATCGTGAACCATGTTCTAGAAACACAGCAAACATTTTTGGTTTAGACTTGTCTGACATGTTCAGCTTATGCTTACAAGACAATGTGTTACAAATCAGTGTTTCGATGCCTTATAGTAACGTTTTAGCTTGTGCAGTAAGTACAGTGATCTTTTTAAAACAGGTCGAGAAAGGACTAAAGATTATGAAGTGAATATTACTGCTAAAGACAATGGACCACAACGATTTTTATGCTGTTCGTCCTGTCCCCCCCCCCCCTTTCCCCCTGCTGCAAGTGAGCAGAACGCTCAGGAACTGGAACAATGGAAAGGCAGTGGGTGACACAACCCTTTTCTGCCAGCCAGTGGACATGGCCCTTAGTCCGTCTCAAAAACCCATCTGGAGATTTACATCTGTGTGCTGATTTTAAAGCCACAGTAAATCCACAAATTACCGTGCATTCATTTCCTTTCCCACGACCGGAGGTGTTGATCGACAGATTAAGACAGGGCAGTGAGCCGTGCTGCGACTCGCGTTGCTGCTGTTTGTAGGTTTCCGCCCTCTCTTGGAGGCCAGACGGTAGCATTTAGTTGGCATGATTGCGGTTGTTTGTCTTCTTCTCATGTTGACTGGCGCCACTCGGTTTCGCAAGCGTTGCCTGTTCCCTAGGTGCAGCAGCGGCGGTTATCGATATGTAGTAACTGAAGCCCTATATTTGGGGCGACGTCGTTGTTTTTCCGGGTCGTGTGAGTAGGCCATTTCGGTTGGGGACTCAGGTGGAGCGAGGTCGGCGCCATGCCAGAACACGCTGGAACCACTTGCGGCACGCATCGACTGCCGGATGGAAGGGCTGTGGTCACGAGGGTGCACGACCTCGTCGTAAACCGGATCCAGCAAGTTTTAAGATGAGTGCATTTCAATCCAAGTAGAGAAACCTCCACCATTGTGACATCTCGCGAGTCTCCAGTGACTTGGGTTCGTGTTGCTGAGCGTAGTGTAGCCGAGGCGAAGAACAGCGAGTGGAGTGCTTGGCGAAGGCGGATCTGATTAGCTTTCCTCGACTTCTCATTACTATTTACTGCGTTCAACTTGCTACAATTTGTTAAGTTCAAACAGTGGTAATTTTTCTTGCCTGGTGGCCGCTAACGCCACAGTTACCTGCCCAACGGCAGTTTACGTTCCCTCACCTTGCCGCTGCTGTCCGGTAAGGCGTGTAGCTTTGACAGCGTTCTTGATTGTAGCCCGGTTGGTGATTCTTTTACTCTGATAGTAGTGATTCCTTTCTCGTTCCGGGCACTCTAAGCACAGTATTCTGGGGACGTAGTGCAGACCGCCGGTTCCGGCTTTGGAGTATTGTTCCATAGTTGCAGTTGGCTTATCAGACGTCAGGTAGCTTCAGTAAGATTATCATTAGTCATTCGTTAGACTGCCACTAGTCTGAGTTACCATCTTGTGAAGTGAATGCAACTCTTGGCTTCCTATCTCATCGCTCGCGAAAGTGTTTGTTTCGGACTCTTCTCAGAGGTCGATTCCTGGAGCACCGTCTGTGGCCCTTTGGTTCTTGTAAGACATTTGTTTTCTAAAAGGTGGTCTGATGTCCATTAGTTCAGTGCAACGCTCCTTCAGTCCACGCCTTCTACGGGTATAATCTACCTCAGTAACCTTTTAGGAGCTTATGTACTGGTCCTTGTGTTTTATTACTGTATTATTTATTACAATACCTTGTAATACCTACATTAAAGGTTATATATGTCAAGTTAATAGTTCAGGTCGCCTTCTGGAATAAATCTAGCAGTGTAGTGTTCAGTGGATGTTGAGGGTTGTGTTACAAAGTTTACTATCATATTATTTCACCCGTTTGGTGATCAGTTGCTTGTTTCTTTAATTAAACTTTGCTATTGTATTTGCTATTTACAGCAGGTTCCTAAATGTTTTATATTAGTGCCGTTCCTGGCGTGTAAGACCTTCAGCCGTGATTGTGGTCATTTGCCTTAAAATTCTAATTTGTTATATGTAGCCGGCCGGTGTGGCCGAGCGGTTCTAGGCGCTTCAGTCCTGAACCGCACGACCGCTACGGTCGCAGGTTCGAATCCTGCCTCGGGCATGGATGTGTGTGATGTCCTTACGTTAGTTAGGTTTAAGTAGTTCTATGTTCTAGGGGACTGATGACCTCTGATGTTACGTCCCATAGTGCTCAGAGCCATTTGTTATTTGCATTTAACAGTAAGCCTTAAAACCCTATTTACTGCCACTCCTGGCGTTTAATGCCTTCTGCTGTGTTCGTGGCGACTTGCCTTTAATATTTCAATACCAATAATTTGTAAGTTGCACCGAGTTTTAAACAATTCTTAATTTATTGTTATTTCTGGCGTGTAAGGCCTTCTGCCCAGATCACAGTGGCGTGCTTTTAAAACATTATCTGCTGTACCTGTATTTAATGGTGATTTGCTAAATTGTAACTCACTGAAAACACTATTATTTACACAGTTTTTTATTCCTTCATTAATAACATGTTGTATTTTTACTTATTGTTGAGCGTGGAATTACTGATTTAAAATAAATTATGTGTAACTGTAAAAGGCAACCAATAGTAACAGATTACGGCCCCGTCCACAACAGTAACCGAATCCTGCCTTTCCTTGACTACGAGGTTTCAGGCAGATTCTCTTCCAAGACTGATTTTTGTGAGGCATACTTACAGGTACTGCTGAATGAGCAGTCCAAGCAATATTTTGTGATCAGCATCCACCTGTGATTGTTCTGTTTTCAACTACCATCATTTGAAAGTGCTTCAGACCTTGCCATCCAGCGTCTCCTGGAATAATTAACAGCCTTACTCCTTTCATGTTCAAACTGTCTGTATGTAATGCTTTCGCAGATAGTGCACCTGCTGAACATTTGGCAAATCTAGAATGTTTGTTTAAAGCACTTCCTGATATTGGCTTGAGATACAATAAGGAACAGTACTCTTTCTTCCAAGAAGAACTCGAATATTTAGGAGGTGTCATAAATGCACTGGTTATTCATCCCGCTTCATCGCATTTGTGTGTGATTAAAGATTTGGCAGCGCCCTACAACATTAAGGAGGTACACACCGTCAAATTGAAGCTACCATGTTACATTAAGTTTATTACAAACGCTGCGCAAATTGCTGTTCCGCTGAACCAGCTGTGCCATAACGCTGTTCCCTTTGTTAGGCCCCTAGAATGTCAAGACGCATTTCAGAGGTTAAAGGATGGAGTGTTAAGTCGTTGTTGTCTGATTCATTTTCATCCAGCTAAGGCTGTGGTGTTTGCTGAAGGTGCATCTCCTTATGAGTTCGGAGCTGTGCACTTCGATGATATTAGTTGTCCTGATCGACCTACTGTATTTGCCTCGAAAACTTTGACAAAGTGTGATTACATCCATCTAAAAAAAAAAAGAGGCGCTCGCCATTATCTATGGTGTCACCAACTTCCACCAATATTTGCTTACAGATCACCGGAATTTAACGGATTTCTTCATTTCTCAGGCCTATCCATCCTTGGACAGCGCAAAAATTGCAACGCTGAGCTGTGTTGTTGTCTATCAATACGACATTTGTACAGGTCCCCTGCACAACAACCGAAAGACCTCTGGCAACATACTCCCGCATATCCATTCATTATCAGCGAGTTGTTAATACGTTATTTTGCTTCATCCATCTCGTCATTAAGTTTTCCAGGGCAGTGCATGTATCAGGAGCAACATATCGAGTCATATAAATATTTACAACGCGATGATATCTATACCAACTTCTTGAACGACAGCCAGTTGGCAATCGTGATGCATCGCTGCATGTAAATTTCGATGCGTGTCCTGCCGTTGTTGTTTACCATCCTCTTCTGTGGCGCGTAAAAAAAAAGGTTCATATGGCTCCGAGCACTATGGGACTTAACATCTATGGTCATCAGTCCCCTAGAACTCAGAACTACTTAAACCTAACTAACCTAAGGACATCACACACATCCATGCCCGAGGCAGGATTCGAACCTGTGACCGTAGCGGTCACGCGGTTCCAGACTGAAGCGCCTAGAGCCGCAGGGCCACACCGGCCGTCGTGGCGAATCAGTCCAACCACTTTTTTTTACCGTGTTTTCATAGTTCGCCTGCGGGTTGCCTGACTTCTCTGTGGGCAAAGTACCTGCTTCTCTACCAACAGGAATAATATAGTTCTCGGTCACACAGCTACTGACGTTTGTAGTATTGGACTGACAGAAGCTTTTCTGCACAGTAGTCAATCTGTCTATTGTTGCAATCCCCATTGGTCGGCAGTAATTCCTGTCGTTGTTGTGCATGGCAGCTGACACTGGCAGTTGTTTTCTTCTCCAAAGCGAGATACAACCCTTGATCAGCCTCCCCTTGCCCCATTGTCATAGTAACGACCTGTACGTGCTGTCGCGACATCCCAGTCAGGTGACGCAGGGAGGCATTCCATTCGTGATTGGGAAGAGACTGGTCTCTCCTAAACTCAGGCGCTGTCCTGAAATCAGTTGTCCATGAACGTATCATGGGAGTTAATAGTAAATAATGTATCAACACTGACAATAGTATGTTGCAGGAACGAATGGATTTTTTCAGAATTCTGTGTTAAAATTACGTATTCTTATAAAAAGGTCCCTTATCTTAAATGGAAATACATTTCGTGAATTCCGACTTTTGTTTAATTCTCCAGCTACGCAGGGCGTTAAGGGGAGCCGGAACGATGAAAATGACAAAATTAACGTTCTTTGGTTTTTTCATTATAAAATTATTAGAAGTTTCCTGAATAAAACAAGTCAAGTTTCACCTTTCTAAGTGAATTCTAAGTGTGATTTTTATCGTTGCAAAGTTGACGCGCCGCGTAAACGGTTGTAGCGACTTGGTGTGTCACCTCTGACGGCGCCGCTCGTTGGCCGCAAGCAGGGTATCTTTGCGGAATTAGTCTTTTTGTTTTGCAACGTTGTATGGCTTTATCTCTGTGACAAGTGACTGTTCATATCGCTAAACATAAAAGCTATACCGTGTGTGTTGACATGTGGAGTTTGCTTTGTGTTGTTCAGCTGTACAATTTTGCGTATCTGACGAATTTTTCTCGTACCTGTTTTACGTATTCCGTTTGTGGAAATCAATATGCCCCGTTTCAGCAATCGAGTGTTTAAGAAAAAGCAGAATGAGTGTAACAAGAAATCTTTTGTTGTTTTGAAGCGAGATGCTGCTTTCACCGACTACTCCAAATGAATGTGATAGAACTACTTCTAGCAAGAAACTTTGTGACAGCAAAGAAAAATTTGAAAACTATGAAAGTGATAGTAATCATGTGAATGAAATAATTAACATTTCTATGCTCTCTAATATTTTGAAACATAACGTATTATGCCAAGTTTGCAAAGAAAGAGGACTGGAATTGAAAATAACTTCACACATTGGTTTGGCATGTAAAATGTTATTGAAGTGTAACAAATGTGCTGCAGAAGTTTCGTTTTCTAATTCTAACAGTATTCCTCGTAGTGGTAATAATGGAAAGAAGGTGTATGATATAAATGTTAGGCTAGTGTATGGCTTTCGTTGCACTGGCAAGGGCAGTGCTACAGGAATGTTATGTGGAATTATGGACTTGCCAAAACCACCAACCAAGTTTGGATTTTATAATGAATTGGTGGGATCTTCTGCTGAAGATATTGCTCAAGCAACAATAAAGAAAGCAGTTGAAGAAGCTGTGACAGATAATGGGTACTATAGAGATTTAACTGTTGCTTTAGATGGATCACGGCAAAGTACAGGTCATAAATCTCTAAATGGAGGTGTGACAGCTGCAAAGTAATTGATGTTGCTATTCTCTCAAAACATTCTAGATGTAAAGGCAATACCAAGGACGAACATAGTGAAAGTTTTGAAGCAAATTTTCACGCCACGAGTGGAGCGATGGGAGTAAAGGGAGTGAAAGCAATTTTTTCCAGATCACAGAAGTGGTATAATGTACGATACACTAACTATCTAGGAGATGGCGATTCTACGGGATATAAAGCTGTAGAGGAACTCAAACCTTATGGCAATGAAATTCACATTAAAAAACAGAAGTGCATTGGACATGTGCAGAAGCGCATGGGGGCTCGCTTGCGCAAACTAAAGCAGACATTAGGATCCCAGAAGCTTAGTGATGGTAAGACCCTTGGAGGAAGAAGAAGATTGACAAGTGAAGCAATTGATAGATTGCAGAGGTATTACGGGTGTGCAATTAGGCAAAATACAAGAAGCATTGAGTATATGAGGAGAGGAATATGGACATTATTTTTTCATACTGAATCAAGACATGAGCTCCCACAACATGAACTGTGCCCACCTTCTATTTGCTAAAATTAACATGGAAGGGATGGATCGTTCTGGCTCCCCTTAAGCGAGTAACATAGCATTTTTTTCTGAAAGCTAGTTGGTTTTATTCAGGATTCCAGTACATCGTGTTATTACCCCACTCTTTTCGCTAAGAAACCGTATTTTTCAACATCGTTCAGTGCTACGACATTATGCCACCTTACTGGAAGGTCCTATATGACCGCATGGTACCACTCTATTGGCCGACGTCGGAGCCAACGTCTAGAATCATCAATAGCTTCCCCATGTCCCAAGCACCGTTACCGCGGCTAAATCTTTCATCAGGACAAACAGATCGAAGTCGGAAAGTGCGAGATCCGGACTGTCCTTGGGTTGCGCACGCTTGTGTGACGTCTTACGTTGTTATGAAGAAAGAGAAGTCGTTTGCATTCTTGTGGCGACGAAAACGCTGGTTTTTCGTCAAAAGAAACTCAATGACAGCTCTCTGCTTGGAACGCACCTCCTCTACAGCCGCCATTTTGAACGCTAGGTACAGCGTCGCAACGTATCAGAACGTCATGAAACTACAGGTGCTGAAGTGGAAATATTCCACGACGTCCTCAACAAATTCCCCATTTTTTTCAACCAGTATTGGCTGAGAAAAAAATGCGTTGCATTACTCACAGTCCACTCCTCGTACGACTTTCTACTTTTCCTTGCACTTTCCCTTTTCTCAACGGGATCGGCATTGGCCTATGGGTTCAACCAATATTACAGTCGGTGCCCGCATCCCCTTCCTGACATGTCTTCTCCTCCGGGATGAAATCTGTATACCCCATTTGTCTGCGACTACTGCAAAGTAAAGTATGACAAAGTTTTCTAAATGCTTGCGTAGCAGATATCTGATGCGAAATGTGGACGCCAGCCTGGTATTTACCCATGCTGATGTGGGAAGCCGCCTAGAAACCACATCCAGGCTCACTGGGTCACCAGACTTCGTCGTTAATTCGCAAGGTTGATTCGATATGCGGGAGGTTCGATTCCCAGAATTCTAGAAACGGCATGCTAACCCGAACAGCTATCCTGCAGGGTCAGCTGTCCAGGTGCGATGCTAATGGTAAATTAGCTACGGAATGAAATTAACATGACTCGAATAATGCAAATTAAGAATAAAATGTGCGGTAAACAGGAACCGAATTAAAACTTTTCAATCGTGATTTGAACTACAACTGAAGAAGAGCAGCGGTAACTGCACTCATACGAGCGACTCGTTAGTTCACCACAGATATTACCACATGGAATCCAAAATGAAGTAGCGGTTATGAGAGCAGCGTCGTCAAAAAGAACTAACATTTCAGAATGAAAGCAAGTTTGTTGAGCACACATACAATATGATTCAGCTGCCCCTGCCGAAGGGTTGTCTGCAACCTGCAATGCCTTTGAAAACCACTTGCAAGATTTTTCATATTCTCTGAGTCACGACACGCTAAGTATTAGTCCTCCAGATAAAATGAGTAAGACCTTTTCATGGGAAATTTAATCTAGTGAAATTTGGTACTGGAATACATATTCTCTGAAGGCCACAGTTTTCGAGTTAAGACGAAGAGACTTTTTAAGATTTTGCTCCCTAGTTATAATTTATCCCAAGTATAAAATGTGAGTACATTAAATTTCCCACAAAAGGGTCATGTTCATTTTACCTGTAGGACTAATAGTTAATAGAAAGTCAGCAAGTGAATGTAAATCTTGTATGTGGTGTTTGAAGGCGTTGCAGGTTGCATAAAACCAATCGGTAGGGGAGGCTCAATCACTCTGCATAGTTTACACACAGTATCAAGCTGACTCTCATAAAAGAGTATTCCTATGAGTACAGACCTAGAGTTTACTAGTAAATTACACAGGCCACAAATAAATCTCATAACCTTTCAGAAACTGCAAATCTAAAATGGTAAACCATTGCAGGAATCTAGCCTGTGACATGTTACCAGCCAGATATTGTTACACATATACCACAGCAGAAGAGGTACAGGACGTGGTACTATAATGGGTATCAGGCACTCAAGTAGTGCTACCTTTTACATTGTTGTGTCTGCGCTTGCCAATCACATCAACCTTTTTTCCCTCGTTACACAAGGATTTACCGTTAGTGCATATACAACGAATCCGTTAATGAACAGCGCTATCGTACGCCATGAAATGGTTACCACTGCACGCTCAGTTGCTCTCAGGCTATCGAAGGGCATGGATATTGGCAGGCAGCTATGCCCCATTATAATCACAGTGCGAAACAAAGCGACCGCGATGGGCGATAATAACACGTCGAACAGGCAGTGGAGTGTGGATGGCGTGTCACATTCACAGCGGGCCAACGGGGGACACCCTGGTCATTAGCTATAAATCACCAGAGCTGCTACGCACCAGGCGAATCCGTACTTCTGTGACCTCCACTTCGCGTAATCGATGTCGCCTCATTGAAACATTCAACGAATGAATTGCGCCCGGTACGCTCGAATGACGATTATCAGGCGAATGAAGTATTTCACACAGCGTATTGGTGAAACAGGAGTGCATGTTCGATTAGAGGCTTCTCGCTACAGTGTGTTACAATATGAGTAAGTACGCAGTTGAGGACATTAATTGTCGCCCCCGAGATAATCTGCGCTGATTTAAATATTTCCTTTCCCGCTCTTTTCTAGGGCAGAGTTTGGGCTACTGGTGCTATAGGTTGCAGGGGCTAAGAGGTTTGTGTGAAATAGAAATCGATATGGTAAATGTACAATAAAAAAAATGTTGAAGTCCTTCATTTGAAACATATAAGCGGTTTTCAATTCATAGCTCACAAGGGGAAGGCCTCAGACACGGCCAACCGATTCGGCTCAGATTTGGCAGGTCGCTTGTGCACAACCTAAAACGAAGGAATCTAAGATATTTTGGGTCAACAACCCCACGTTTTTGAGAAAATCACCCCTGAAGGTTATGACGAGCGATCGACTCAAAATTGGCGGGACCGATAGATAATTGTAAATAGAGCATTTTTCATCATCAGGTATGGGGGCCGAAAACGCATACTTTTCCACAAATCGAAATAAGAAACTTTTTTGCCGGCACGGTAGCTCAGCGTGTACGGTCAGAGAGCTGGTTGGCCTCTGTAATAAAAAACTGAGTGAAAGGATCAACAAACAAACTTGAACGGATGTCATGTGACGTCCGCAACGACCAAACATAACGATCAACAATGAAAAAAAAAACGGCCAAGGTAACTGGCTGGGAATCAGAAAACCCGGGTTCGAATCTCGGAGAAACCTAGCGGATGTTATTCTTTTCGTTTGTATTTTTCCATATCAGTTGATAGGGATAGGAGGGTTAACAAGGTAAGAAAATCAATAAGGAATGATAGTAGTAAGGTAGCCAACTAATTTCCCAAATGCCGTGAGTTAGTAAAGTATTAAACTTTTAAGCCTTGTCACATAAAAACAACTCCGAGTAAAAGTGCTGCGACTTCCTCACGAGGGATCACAGATAGCCAACCGTGCGACGCTTGTTTACAGCGAGGCACGGGATAGAATGCATGCGGGGAGAGTTATGTTGTCCCGGTTGCCTCTTCGTCATATGACAGGGAAGGAACAGTGTAGCTGTCGAAAGACTGCATTCATTAGGTGCTCTTGGTGCTCTGCGTATATTTGTTTCGAATGTTTATATGACAAGTACCATTCATCTAGTTGTTCGAAGAAAAGTGAGGACACGTAACAGTGACTGGAAGAGCCATTGTAAAGTGATCTGGAGTAACATTTTAGTTGTTTACTGTCCCAAGAGGTTTGAGAAATTTATTTGCCTACCTTATTATCATTCCTTGTTGATTTACTTACCCTATTAACCCTCCTATCCCTATCAATTGAGATATGGAAAAATGCAAACCAAAAGAATAACATCCACTACGTTTCTTCGAGATTCGCAGCCAGTTACCTTGGCCGTTGCGCTATCGGTGCTGTCGGCGAAAAGCGTTTACCATGTGGGTACAGAAGCGGCAGTTGTAAAAAGTTTCTTACCTCGATTTGTGGAAAAGTATGCGTTTTCGGACCCCATACCTGGTGATGAAAAATGCTCTATTTACAATTATCTATCGATCCCGCCAACTTTGAGTCGATCGCTTGTCATAACCTTTAGGGTTGATTTTCTAAAAAACGCAGGGGTGTTGACCCAAAATATCTCAGATTCCTTCGTTTTAGGTTGTACACAAGCGACCTACCAAATCTGAGCCGGCCGGCCGCGGTGGCCGTGCGGTTCTGGCGCTGCAGTCCGGAACCGCGAGGCTGCTACGGTCGCAGGTTCGAATCCTGCCTCGGGCATGGGTGTGTGTGATGTCCTTAGGTTAGTTAGGTTTAAGTAGTCCTAAGTTCTAGGGGACTTACGACCTAAGATGTTGAGTCCCATAGTGCTCAGAGCCATTTGAACCATTTGAAATCTGAGCCGAATCGGTTGGCCGTGTCTGAGGCCATCCCCTTGTCAGATGTAGTTGAGGTGATGTAGGACATAATGTTTGGTTGTGAAGGTGGACCCAAGAGAAATACCTGCGCCATAGCTGTATTCATGGGAAGAAACGAGTGCTGTATTGCAGGCTTGGGGGACGTCGTAAAAAGGATATGGTTGTAATTTAGTTGTTCTTGTGAGCAATAGTATGTTCGGTAATTGATTCCGAACTAATATTTTGGATGTGAAAGAGAAAGAAAACAGAGGAAGAAACAAAGTCGATTATGGTTTATCATTCCATATGTCACTAGGCCGATACATACGAACAAGATGGGACGGGAAAAATGTGTGGAACAACCTAGCTAATACTTTCGTCGTCTAAACCAGGCGACTTCAGGTATGTTGAGGAAAGGAGGTGTGTGTAAAGTACGGACACCCTCTGCAGGAATTTGTAGGAGGGGTACGACTGTGATAGTGTAATTTGACTGAAGTTCCCTTGAGAAAGAATACAGAAGACATGTTTTTGTATGGCTGAAAGACGTTTTCTGGGAGTAGATTTGACAAATTATCAGGAGTGAATGTTGGGTATCAAATAAATCGATTATTAGTGAGGAGATACCGATATATACGATTTAGGCAGGGATACCTTGAGGCTGATCAGTTGGAAAACTTTGTAAAATCTATCCAGTTCTTAACAAAATGCGGAAATGAAGATGAAACTGATTAAGTTTAACGGCTGAAATCGAGTATTTATAAGGGACACCGGCCCGGCCAGCCGCGACGGTCTACGAGGCGCCGCTTCCCGATCAAGCGGGCGTGCCGATCCTCGGCACGAATCCACCTGGCGGATTAGTGTCGAGGTCCGGTGTGATGGCCAGCCTGTGGATTTTTTAATGGCGGTTTTCCATCTACCTCTACAAATGCTGCTGGTTCCCCTTATTCCGCCTCAGTTACACTGTGTCGGTGATTGCTGCGCGATCACCGTTTCAACGTACGCGTACACCATAATTACTGTACCACGCAAACATCTGGGGTTACAATCGTCTGGTATGAGAAGTTCCCGAGGGTGTCCACTGGGGGTCGAACTGCACAAGCCGGCCAGTGTGGCCGTGCGGTTGTAGGCGCTTCAGTCTGGAACCGCGTGACCGCTGCGGTCGCAGGTTCGAGTCTTGCCTCGGGCATGGATGTGTGTGATGTCCTTAGGTTAGTTAGGTTTAAGTCGTTCTAAGTTCTAGGGGACTGATGACCACAGATGTTAAGTCCCATAGCGCTCAGAGCCATTTGAACCATTTTTTTGAACTGCAAAATAACCCTGGGTTCGGTGTGGGGCGGCGGTGGAGTGGCGTGACTGCTGTGTCCTGTTGTGGGGTTGTGAACCACTGAGAACTACGGCGAGACGAAGCCTCTCCGTCGTTTCTAGGTCCCCGATTTCATACAATACAGTTTTTTGAGGGAGGATCAAAATGTTTTAGTTCGAAGGGCAAGCAGTCCAGAATCGGTATGCCGATTAGGTAAAATCACCGTGGTTATTGAGGCAATCATCCCACCGACGCATCACTTTGAAGATACCCGTTTTGTTCAAATGGTTCAAATGGCTCTGAGCACTATGGGACTCAACTGCTGAGGTCATTAGTCCCCTAGAACTCAGAACTAGTTCAACCTAACTAACCTAAGGACATCACAAACATCCATGCCCGAGGCAGGATTCGAACCTGCGACCGTAGCGGTCTTGCGGTTCCAGACTGCAGCGCCTTTAACCGCACGGCACTTCGGCCGGCCACCCGTTTTGTAAACCACCGTGTCCTGCTGTAAGAAGAAGTCCGCAACTGCCCGCTGTACAACCTCCTCCGACTGGAAAAGTCGACGCTTCAAGGCTTTTTTAAGGGACCGAAGACGTGACGACAATCGCATGAGGAGGGATATAGACTATAGAGAGGCTTCTCGAGTGTCTCACACTTGAGAGGGCACAATTTCTACGTTGTCACATATGCAATCTGGGGACGTGCATTGTGATGAAGCAGCAACATTCTTATAGAAGTTTTCTCGAACGTTTCACCGTAACTATCTCGTACACTTTCTTCATTCTCCGATGGATATCTAGCGGTGTTTGTCCTTCTGTAGCCAAGAAAAGAATAACGGCAGTAGCTGTTTGGACACATTAGGTATTCATATCGCCAAAGTTCACGTTTCCGCATTTACCGTCACGCACGTCGGAAAGACACGAATGCCACACTAATCACTTGACTGCACGCCCGTGCTTATGCACCGGCATGGGAGTCGTGTTACATTCAATATACTCTACTGCAACGCCCTCAAACGGAAACTTTTTGACCGTCTCTTACATCTACATCTACGTATATACTCCGCTGGCCAGCAAGCCATGTGTGGCGGAGGGCACTATTCGCGCCAAAGTCATATTTTCCCCCCTCTGTTCCACTCGCGGATCGCGCAAGGGAAAAACGACTGCCTGAACGCCTTAGTAACAGCTCTACTTTCCTTTATATCTGAATGGTGATCATTGCGCATGAAGTTCTATGTATTGACTTGGCAGAAAATCCTAAGAAATTTTGGTCTTATGTCAAATTGGTAGGTGGATCAAAACAAAATGTCCAGACACTCTGTGACCAAAATGGTACTGAAACAGAGGATGACAGACTAAAGGCCGAAATACTAAATGTTTTTTTTCCAAAGCTGTTTCACAGAGGGAGACTGCACTGTAGTTCCTTCTATAGATTGTCGTACGAATGACAAAATGGTAGATATCGAAATAGACGACAGAGGGATAGAGAAACAATTAAAATCGCTCAAAAGAGGAAAGGCCGCTGGACCTGATGGGATACCAGTTCGATTTTACACAGAGTACGCGAAGGAACTTGCCCCCTTCTTGCAGTGGTTTACCGTAGGTCTCTAGAAGAACGTAGCGTTCCAAAGGATTGGAAAAGGGCACAGGTCATCCCCGTTTTCAAGAAGGGACGTCGAACAGATGTGCAGAACTATAGACCTATATCTCTAACGTCGATCAGTTGTAGAATTTTGGAACACGTATTATGTTCGAGTATAATGACTTTTCTGGAGACTAGAAATCTACTCTCTAGAAATCAGCATGGGTTTCGAAAAAGACGACCGTGTGAAACTCACCTCGCGCTATTCGTCCACGAGACTCAGAGGGCCATAGACACGGGTTCACAGGTAGATGCCGTTTTTCTTGACTTCCGCAAGGCGTTCGATACAGTTCCCCACAGTCGGTTAATGAACAAAGTAAGAGCATATGGACTATCACACCAATTGTGTGATTGCATTGAAGAGTTCCTAGATAACAAAACGCAGCATGTCATTCTCAATGGAGAGAAGTCTTCAGAAGTAAGAGTGATTTCAGGTGTGCCGCAGGGGAGTGTCGTAGGACCGTTGCCATTCACAATATACATAAATGACCTTGTGGATGACATGGGAAGTTCACTGAGGCTTTTTGCGGATGATGCTATGGTATATCGACAGGTTGTAACAATGGAAAATTGTACTGAAATGCAGGAGGATCTGCAGTGAATTGACGCATGGTGCAGGGAATGGTCATTGAAACTCAATGTAGACAAGTGTTCAAATGGTTCAAATGGCTCTGAGCACTATGGGACTCAACTGCTGAGGTCATTAGTCCCCTAGAACTTAGAACTAGTTAAACCTAACTAACCTAAGAACATCACAAACATCCATGCCCGAGGCAGGATTCGAACCTGCGACCGTAGCGGTCTTGCGGTTCCAGACTGCAGCGCCTTTAACCGCACGGCCACTTCGGCCGGCCGTAGACAAGTGTAATGTGCTGCGAATACATAGAAAGAAAGATCCCTTATCATTTAGCTACAATATAGCAGGTCAGTAACTGGAAGCAGTTAATTCCATAAATTATCTGGGAGTAGGCAATAGGAGTGATTTAAAATGGAATGATCATATAAAGTTGATCGTCGGTAAAGCAGATGCCAGATTCATTGGAAGACTCCTACGGAAATGCAATCCGAAAACAAAGGAAGTAGGTTACAGTACGCTTGTTCGCCCACTGCTTGAATACTGCTCAGCAGTGTGGGATCCGTGCCAGATTGGGTTGATAGAAGAGATAGAGAAGATCCAACGGAGAGCAGCGCTCTTCGTTGCAGGATCATTTAGTAATCGCGAAAACGTTACGGAGATGATAGATAAACTCCAGTGGAAGACTCCGCAAGAGAGACGATCTGTAGCTCGGTACGGGCTTTTGTTGAAGTTTCTAGAACATACCTTCAGCGAGGAGTCAAGCGGTATATTGCTCCCTCCTACGTATATCTCATGAAGAGACCATGAGGATAAAGTCAGAGAGATTAGAGCCCACAGAGAGGCATACCGACAATCCTTCTTTCCACGAACAATACGAGACTGGAATAGAAGGGAGAACCGATAGAGGTCCTCAAGGTACCCTCCGCCACACACCGTCAGGTGGCTTGTGGAGTATGGATGTAGATGCAGATTTAGAAGAAAGTTGGTGGTAATAATATATGCTCTACATCGTCGGCGAAGATCGGTTTTTGGAATATAGTGAGCAGCCCCTTCCGTTTAGCGAGTCGTCAATCTAAAGGTGCGTCCCACTTCAAACTTTCTATGAGAGCTATATCTCTGCCGTGGTTAAGACATTATTTTAATCATAACTTACAGGATGCCAACAGTGCATAACGTAAACAGGCACAACGTCAGGTGTCCGTGACTGCCCGTATTAGGACCATTGTTTCTATACATTAGCGACTTTGCGTATCTAGCAAACGTACGATCCGGCAAAACTATGGAATTAAGCGTGAACAGGACACTACAAGAATGCTGCCAGTTGACTGGATCATTAATCTCATGAAATGTTTTCGCAGTTGTGAATATCAGCTTCATAATGGAATGACGACAACGAAAATTCGTGCCGTACTGGGTCTCGAACCCGGATTTCCCGCTTACCGCGTGCGGTCGCCTTATCGCTAGGTTATCCGGGCACGACTCAGGGCCAGACCCAAACTTACACATGCCGTTGCAGCCTGTGCTGGTAACTCCATTATGTGTATTCGCATACAGCCGAGATATTTTACGTGACAGTTGCTTGCCCGGTGACGGCATCTAAATAGGATGTCGCAATGCTTATGTTATTTGTAACTTCTCCGAAGGAGCTTTGCTTTCTAATTCGCAATAACACAGCCACTGCAGTATCACATTACACTCATGATAAGTAGGGGAGTTGGGGCAGTTTCAGAACAATGGCTTTATTGGTCTCCTTAATTAAAAAGCAGTCATTTGCTTTAGTTTCTTTGTTATCAAACCTCTCACTCGATCTCTTGGTTTTGTTCATTTTAGATCTAATTAATGACCCATAAATGTTATTTTAACTATCACAATTTATGAGCCAAGATGGCCACTAATTGGTGCACTTTCGGTCATGTTAAAATATGTTTCCAAGCGATTTTAGCCTAATCTTATTGACCGTAACTGATGATCTAAAAATGCTGGTTTCCCTTTCCTCCACTCGAGTAGTGTGTTCCTTTTGGTCCATACCATGAACACCCTTCCCGCCTCTACCACGACCACTCTTCACGTACCGAGCATCAAGTGACGAAACAGCGTTTCGGCTCTGTATCTCAACAGCATACCAGCAACTTCAGGTGAAATTCACAGTTTTTCTTTTGCAATTCCAGCAAAGTATTGTAACTGACGCTATTTTATGCATGCATGACAGGTTATGATACTACTCAGAGTGTTCGAGAAATTCGTTACAGTTATTGATTTTCTCCGAGAATTCCACAAATACCTATAATGTAAAAAGACATATGAAAATACGGAACTGTAAATATCTTCTAATGCTACCACAGTGCATACGCTGCAAACAAACCAACGTGTCACCATTTTCACAGTTGTGGGAAAATTTTTCGAAGTTTTACTGATGTTCTCCCACTTTTAAAGAAGACGATCGAAAAAATGCGGCTCTAAATCTTAAACTGTTACCACAGAGCTATATTTAAACAACATATCCCAACAACAAATACACTCCTGCTATTGACCTTTTCGCGATTACCAGCACGGTGCAACAAATAGGCACCAAGTCTACGTTTTAGTGTAAGGAATTTCTTCCTGCAGTATTAGTGTGTTAAATAACTATGATGTCTTTATTAGCTCCCTTACTACATGTTTATATTGGACAGGGAAATAACGTTGGGTACGTTTCTAGAAAATGGTAGATACATCGATAAATTACAGTAATAATCCAAATTGCTGCCGCATATAGGAATTGGGGAACAAAACTACATCTTAATTTTAAAAAATGGTTCAAATGGCTCTGAGCACTATGGGACTTAACAGGTATGGTCATCAGTCCCCTAGAACTTAGAACTATGTAAACCTAACTAACCTAAGGACATCACACAACACCCCATCTTGAGGCAGAGAAAATCCCTGACCCCGCCGGGAATCGAACCCGGGAACCCGGGCGCGGGAAGCGAGAACGCTACCGCACGACCACGAGCTGCGGGCTCTTCATTTAAAAACACGTAAAATGGTGTACGCTTCTCCAGCAGTCTGCATGAATCCCTCCCTAGAAATCGCTTGACCCATCTTGCCTTATCTCTGTACAGCAAGCGTCACCAGCCACGTTCACTGTACACTCTATCGTTGTTACGCACCTGATGACGATGTTGGTTTGAGGGGCACTCAACATCGTTGTCATCAGCGCCCATACAAGTTCGAATCTTTCCATTTCCAGTCTCACCTCCACCCAAATGATGATGAAATGATAACAGTACAAACACCCAGTCCCCAGGAAGAGAAAACCTCTGATCCAGCCTGGAATCGAACCCAGGACCCGGTGATCCAGAAGCAGCAATGCTAGCCTGTAGACCACAAGCTGTGGCTTTAGGTGGTGGTAAGCTCCTATGGGACCAAACTGCTAAGGTCATTGGTCCCTGCGGACTCATGTACCTGAGGGACGCAGCCAATAGCCAACACCTTGGAGATGATTTTGAATAGCGAGTCAGGGTGTGGTGGGGGAAGGCCTCCACAGACATGTGTGGAAACTAGAGGAAACGGCAGTTAGGTGTACTCACTGATACCATAATACACAGTGCGGATAACGAGGTGTATGCACTGTAGCAACCAAGCCTATGACGTCAGAGATGACCCAAGCAGAGTTATGTTGCGTCCACATGTAGTAATCATTGCTTCACGCAGTGGTGAATGGTAAAACAGAGGCACACCGGCGATCGAGGCGTTGCGAAGTTAAGCAGGCGCAGATAGCCTTGCCAACAGCAACAGTCTACCAACAGACTGACGCAAGGACGCACACAGACCGAGTGCCGAGCGAAGCCTGGAGAGTGCTGAGTAAGGGGAAGTGAGGCCAGCACGCTAGGTTATGCTGGAATATACTGCGGGAGCAATAACAAAGAGCTACCACCGAGGGTAAAAAAGTCCTCCTGCTGGATATGAATAGTGGAGCGCAGGCAGCAACGGACAGAAGCCATTAGGAAGCAGTTCGGATCTGAGGACGGACGTGGTCCACGTCCGAATGTTCAATCTTCGTAGGTGACGATTCCGGAAGTCTGTTCCAGCTTGCAGGAGTCATCCGTTCGCCGCCAGACGTCAACTTCAGCTCTGGAGGTCGGCCCGAGTTTGGTCGGCACCATGGCTGACTAACTACAGCGAAAACTTCCAGCAGGACCGGCCGTTGCGCGGTCTCAGGCACTACCATGGCTGACGCCCGGACTTCACGGCAACCCGGCCCCTGGCGCGAGGTCCATCAATGATGGGACCTCGCGGACATCGCGACTGACAGCTTCCCAGCCGCCAGTGCAGCAGGTGTCGGCAGCTGACCTCACGGAGACGCGGCTCCGTGGGCGTGCCCATACTGGGGCGCCGAGAAGCGACGAGTTCATCTCAACCACAGGGCATCCTGGCTTCAGCGGAGCACTGGTGGCCTGAGGCTCCCGAGTGCGATCGGCGGCGCGCGTTGTGCGCATTGTCGGAGAATCCACACAGCAGCAGCCGGGCGGAGGGATCCGCAGGGCTGGGCAGCGATGACGAGGGAGAAATTGTAAAGAAAGTTCAATAAATAATTGTAAATCTCCACTCTGTCTCAGTCTTTGGCGCAGCCACCATATCTGCTGCTAACAAGTGGTGCAGAAGTCGTAACAGTTAAGTAGCCCGCAACTGCCATAACGTATTGCGTTGTAATTACGTTTACGAACGAAAATAAGGTTGTTTAGAGTCATTTCAACTTTTATTAATAACTGGCGGTTGAGTACAGAGTTACATCGTAATTATCACTGTATCCAGAAATGTTTTAGAGTAAATTTTTAAGTAGATATAATGGTTTGCTGTGCGATCGTCAGTTGCAATATCCACAGCAGACAGATAAGTAATGCAACGAATCAAGTTTCACACATTGCCTAAAAACATTGAGACGAAACGAAAATGTATAAATACTTGTAAACGTGCAGATTCGTTTTCAGTTGAAAATTCTCGTTTTTGCTCACTATATTATACTGATTCGGACTATAAAATGTATTTGGAAATAAACTGTTCAATATTCCTTCGAAGCGCAAGTTGAAGAGTGACGCAGTTCCGACTCTAAACCTACCATCCTCCGGTGCTGACTTAGGGCGTGAAAATGAACTTAGTAATGGGTGAAATACTGAACACAAAGACGAAGCAACCGTAAAGAGGTGGAAGGAACTTTACAGGTGAATATATTACCAATTAGACAAAACGAGAATCTTGAAAAGAAACATTGCTGTGGATGTGGCAAGATGTGCTCACGCTAGTAATTACAAATTATGTAATGAGTTAACATGTATGCGCTGTTCGTCCATAAGCCTCAATGCAGTGTGGCGTGTCGAAAGGGTTCTCGGTGTCGTCACAGATCACTGCCCATCTGCACGTGACCTCTACGGTGTATTCTAGTATCTGTTGGTATACGGACAGAGGCTCACCGTGTAACCCGACGAAACGTTCTTCCGCCGGCGATGGAATGGCTGCTGTAGGTGTCAAGAAACGTACGCCAACACTCAGAGACAACACATAACAAAATGTATTCGAGAATTTTCTCCAATTTCAGGTACATGTAGTCTGATGAAATGTATTCAGACACATACTAACATTAATATGAAATCTGTTTACCTGTCGAATCGCACGCCATTTTGAAAAGATAAATCATGACAAATAAGTTTAAGACTTGTGCCCAGGATCTGAAACATGTTTTAATTGGTTCTTTTTTCCCCGAGATACTGTAGCATAATACTCTCTAGGAATCAACAGTAATATTTCGACATTGCTTAACATGTTCCATCTTCTAAAATAACGTCGGGATGATTACAGCAACATTTACTTCACGTGGAAGGATGAGGCAAAGACTGTGTTTTGTTCCCACATCTTGAAGTTGCAGCAAATAGATACAAAAAAGAGGTTGCCATACGCGACCACTGTTCACCCCTCCTCTCAACTATTGCTGCACGTTTCAGGATCGTTACCAGATAGGATCACAAAAAAGTTCAATGAACTATGAATCTTTTTTGAATTACCGCGAAATGGATGAGAGAGTTGGAGGTACGGCAGTATTCTCTCAAGTAGGTCTGTACACCATTCAGCTAGCGATCTGCTTGATTGCACTGATTCCTTTCAGTGAATGAAGAAAAAGAGCGTTCGATCAGATTTGCAAAGGATTTAGCAACATTATAGCCGATAGATCTCCAACGCGCAGATGAAATTCACGCATGCACCCGTAATTTTGAAATGTCTAAAGCTTCAGTTTTTGTGAGCCATTTGTTAATGGTAAGAACACAGGAAAAGCTGGATTAATAGTTCCCCCGGAGCAATGACCAAATCGCCGTTGCATCTATAATCGACCACTGATGAAACTATCCGCCTATTAATAAGCAGTAAGTTACATTTATTTACCTTCAGAATCAACTGCAAGTTCTAAACCTCCCCTCGTTTCTATACAATCGAAGCTTTAGCTTCAATGATATCAGTATTGACGACTGTTGATTAACTCCCGTCTCCAGAAACTGTGATGGGTTAACTCCCAAATGATAACGATGGCTTTTGAGTCCTAACCAACTTCACTTGGCGTCGATTTGCAGCCTGGCATCAGTTCTCAGCGGGACTCATCAACAGAAACAGTATTCTCCTGAAGACGGCGAACAGCTGGATTGCCGAAATATCGGATCGCGTGGATTTTAGGATCCGGCAGCGAACCCGAAGAGACTTTTAAGTTTTCTCTTGGGGTCTTTTGAGAGCGGTTGTGATTCTAACTGCTTCTTGAATTTACGTCATACATTTTTAGTTACCTGAAAAATAAAACAGATGTGTATGCAAGAGTTAAGGACAGGAGCGTGGGGATCAGAAGTGTACAAACAAGTCATCAAGATTTTACTCCTGATCAATAAAAAAGCATGTGTACCACACGAATGCGTTATCTCTGAGTGTTAATTAATGCAGTTAATCGGCAACTTTTTTGGGTGTCCGCCAGTTTTGATTTTTGCAACTGCAATGTCTACTTACCGCCGACTGTTAGACCAAATAATTAGCTGTGATCAAAACCGCCTGTGACTGAAGTTACGCAGATTCTGGTATTCTGATTGGCTGATTGCTTTTGTTTCTATCAGACAGCTATTAGTCTTGTACATCCTCGGCTATTTCTGCATGCTTAGTCTGTCTCACTCGAAGTAAGTAGATATTTTAAAGTTTAACCACACTTATCAAACATTATACTGGAAATTGGTGTCCTTTCCTGTCTTGATTCAATATTGCATCTCAGTAGCTCCCGATCCTTCTAGGATTATTACAGCTACTCTCTGTGACCTCACTGTTGACTGGAATATTGATCACCAACAGAGTATGTCAGAAATTACTAGATTCCTCACAATTGCTGTCCACCGAACTGTGGCATCGCTTGGAGGCTGTGCTCTCTCTCCTGCAAGTTCGGAATCGACGCTGCTGCTCTCTGAAATCTCGGTCTGTATGTATTATGTCCAGAAAACATCTGTTTTTTTTTGTCATCAGTCTACTGACTGATTTGATGCGGCCCGCCACGATTTCCTTTCCTGTGCTAACCTCTACATCTCAGAGTAGCACTTGCAACCTACGTCCTCAATTATTTGCTTGACGTATTCCAATCTCTGTCTTCCTCTACAGTTTTTGCCCTCTACCGCTCCCTCTAGTACCATGGGAGTCATTCCCTCATGTCTTAGCAGATGTCCTATCATCCTGTCCCTTCTCCTTATCAGTGTTTTCCACATATTCCTTTCCTCTCCGACTCTGCATAGAACCTCCTCATTCCTTACCTTATCAGTCCACCTAATTTTCAACATCCGTCTATAGCACCACATCTCAAATGCTTCGATTCTCTTCTGTTCCGGTTTTCCCACAGTCCATGTTTCACTACCATACAATGCTGTACTCCAGACGTACATCCTCAGAAATTTGTTCCTCAAACTAAGGCCGCTATTTGATATTAGTAGACTTCTCTTGACCAGAAATGTCTTTTTTGCCATTGCGAGTCTGCTTTTGATGTCCTCCTTGCTCCGTCCGTCATTCGTTATTTTACTGCCTACGTAGCAGAACTACTTAACTTCATTGACTTCGTGACCATCAATCCTGATGTTAAGTTTCTCGCTGTTCCCATTTCTACTACTTCTCATTACCTTCGTCTTTCTCCGATTTACTCTCAAACCATACTGTGTACTCATTAGACTGTTCATTCCGTTCAGCAGATCATTTAGTTCTTCTTCACTTTCACTCAGGATAGCAGTGTCATCAGCGAATCGTATCATTGATATCCTTTCACCTTGTATTTTAATACCACTCCTGAACCTTTCTTTTATTTCCATCATTGCTTCCTCGATGTACAGATTGAAGAGTAGGGGCGAAAGGTTACAGCCTTGTCTTACACCCTTCTTAATACGAGCACTTCGTTCTTGATCGTGCACTCTTATTATTCCCTCTTGGTTGTTGTACATATTGTATATGACCCGTCTCTCCGTACAGCTTACCCCTACTTTTTTCAGAATCTTGAACAGCTTGCACCATTTTATATTGTCGAACGCTTTTTCCAGGTCGACAAATCCTATGAAAGTGTCTCGATTTTTCTTTTGCCTTGCTTCCATTATTAGGTGTCACGTCAGAATTGCCTCTCTCGTCCCTTTACTTTTCCTAAAGCCAAACTGATCGTCACCTAGCGCATTCTCAATTTTTTTTTCCATTCTTCTGTATATGATTATTGTAAGCAGCTTCGATGCATGAGCTGTTAAGCTGATTGTGCGATAATTCTCGCACTTGTCAGCTCTTGCCGTCTTCGGAATTGTGTGGATGATGCTTTTCCGAAAGTCAGATGGTATGTCGCCAGACTCATATATTCTACACACCAACGTGAATAGTCATTTTGTTGCCACTTCCCCCAATGATTTTAGAAATTCTGATGGAATGTTATCAATCCCTTCTGCCTTATTTGACCGTAAGTCCTCCAAAGCTCCTTTAAATTCCGATTCTAATACTGGATCCCCTATCTCTTCTAAATCGACTCCTGTTTCTTCTTCTATCACATCAGACAAATCTTCACCCTCATAGAGGCTTTCAATGTATTCTTTCCACCTATCTGCTCTCTCCTCTGAATTTAACAGTGGAATTCCCGTTGCACTCTTAATATTACCACCGTTGCTTTCAATGTCACGAAAGGTTGTTTTGACTTTCCTGTATGCTGAGTCTGTCCTTCCGACAATCATATCTTTTTCGATGTCTTCACATTTTTCCTGCAGCCATTTCGTCTTAGCTTCCCTGCACTTCCTATTTATTTCATTCCTCAGCGACTTGTATTTCTGTATTCCTGATTTTCCCAGAACATGTTTGTACTTCCTCCTTTCATCAATCAACTGAAGTATTTCTTCTGTTACACATGGTTTCTTCGCAGCTACCTTCTTTGTAGCTATGTTTTCCTTCCCAACTTCTGTGATGGCCCTTTTTAGAGATGTCCATTCCTCTTCAACTGTACTGCCTACTGCGCTATTCCTTATTGCTGTATCTATAGCGTTAGAGAACTTCAAACGTATCTCGTCATTCCTTAGTACTTCCGTATCCCACTTCTTTGCGTATTGATTCTTCCTGACTAATGTCTTGAACTTCAGCCTACTCTTCATCACTACTATATTGTGATCTGAGTCTATATCTGCTCCTGGGTACGCCTTACAATCCAGTATCTGATTTCGGAATCTCTGTCTGACCATGATGTAATCTAATTGAAATCTTCCCGTATCTCCCGGCCTTTTACAAGTATACCTCCTCCTCTTGTGATTCTTGAACAGGGTATTCGCTATTACTAGCTGAAACTTGTTACAGAACTCAATTAGTCTTTCTCCTCTTTCATTCCTTGTCCCAAGCCCATATTCTCCTGTAACCTTTTCTTCTACTCCTTCCCCTACAACTGCATTCCATTCGCCCATGACTATTAGATTTTCGTCCCCCTTTACATACTGCAGTACCCTTTCAGTATCCTCATACACTTTCTCTATCTGTTCATCTTCAGCTTGCGACGTCGGCATGTATTCCTGAACTATCGTTGTCCGTGTTGGTCTGCTGTCGATTCTGATTAGAACAACCCAGTCACTGAACTGTTCACAGTAACACACCCTCTGTCCTACCTTCCTATTCATAACGAATCCTACACCTGTTATACCATTTTCTGCTGCTGCTGATATTACCCGATACTCATCTGACCAGAAATGCTTGTCTTCCTTCCACTTCACTGACCCCTACTATATCTAGATTGAGCGTTTACATTTCCCTTTTCAGATTTTCTAGTTTCCCTACCACGTTCAAGCTTCTGACGTTCCACGCCCCGACTCGTAGAACGTTATCCTTTCGTTGATTATTCAATCTTTTTCTCATGGTAACCTCCCCATTGGCAGTCATCTACCGGAGATCCGAATGGGGGACTATTCGGGAATCTTTTGCCGAAGGAGAGATCATCATGACACCTCTTCAATTACAGGCCACATGTCCTGTGGATACACGTTACGTGTCTTTAATGCAGTGGTTTCCATTGCCTTCTGCATCCTCATGTCGTTGATCATTGCTGATTCTTCCGCCTTTAGGGGCAATTTCCCACCCCTAGGACAAGAGAGTGCCCTGAACCTCTATCCGCTCCTCCGCCCTCTTTGACAAGGCCGTTGGCAGAATAAGGCTGACTTCTTGTGCCGGAAGTCTTCGGCCGCCAATGCTGATTATTTATCAAAATTTAGACAGTGGCGGGGATCGAACCTGGGACCGGAGACGTTTTGATTATGAATCAAAGACGCTACCACGGGTAACATCTGTTAGTCGTGCTCATTGTAAAATTAAGCAAGAAGGGAGTGATGAGAAATATTTTTGTTGCACAGTACAGTGATCGTGTAAAACATGAAAACAAATAAACCGATGAAAAGGAGGGAGAAGCTGATTAATACTTCTCAATGACAATGGAACCTGACGACGAGGAGTAGAATCAGTATACACTATAATTCTATATTTCTGTCTTTTTCATCATCATCGGACCGTGATAGGATTTTCCCTTGTGAAATGAGACATTGTAGGTAGAAGTATGTTTTCTGCAAACACTGTAAACTGTTCAGTCACCAATATGGCAGCATGATTTGCGAACTTTTCCGAAGATGAAAGAGATAGGAAGCCCAAGTATGACACCGGCCTACTGTGCATCGTCTTTGTGGGAAACATGAATTATGCTTCCACATGTGGTCATTCTACATTAGCTCGGTCTGCTGTTACCCTAGGTAATATATGGTTGTTTTTCCACCAATAGCGTAATCCTTAGTAACGGACCTTTCCGCCCATTTACATTCATCCCTGTTCTTGCATCAATTCTCTACCCCCACAACTCCCTTCAAATATCCTGGCGTTGCTATCGTCTTGTAGACAGGCGCGTCAACCAAGACCTTGTGCAATACTGCGACAAATGCTGCAACGCTTTTGATGACTGTCGTACGACACCCAGCTATTATTGACCGAATGGTGAAGTTTGCTATTGGCTGCATAGAGAATTACACCCCTATCTAATCATTGCCTCCACTCCCTTATGGGGTGTCACCTAAAACCTGCATTGCTGCGTAATCTTGCTAGATAGCACGTGCTTATGTACTCTGTTTCACCCATGCGCTATGTAATTTGATATATAACTTAGAATGCTCCGTCATCCCTCCACGTATGTGGCATAGTCCCCCTACACTAAAAATATACACCAGTTTCTCCAACAAATTCCGATTACTTCGTGCATACACTATATTTTTCGCCGGCCGAAGTGGCCGATCGGTTAAAGGCGCTACAGTCTGGAACCGCACGACCACGACGGTCGCAGGTTCGAATCCTGCCTCGGGCATGGATGTGTGTGATGTCCTTAGGTTAGTTAGGTTTAAGTAGTTCTAAGTTCTAGGGGACTTATGACCACAGCAATTGAGTCCCATAGTGCTCAGAGCCATTTGAACCAACCACTATATTTTTCTTCTAAAGTATCTGTAAATAACAGTTATATGACATACACGTGTAGGCAACGAATTTTAATTGTTACATAACACACGTTAATGAAGCAGACTATTTTTCCCTGCAGTACCCCTTCGTACATCTTAGTGGTGAGTGTATGTTGCATCACGCATGCTGTTTCCATTATCCCAGAGCACACTTGTTAACAGGTGGTATATAACTGTGTGTAGTACAGGTATGTTTCTTTCGAAGAAAGGACTAAGATCAAGATGTTATCACAATAAGAGTTGACGAAGATCGGTATATCACGTCTCAAGATAACATCTTGATGTATCACTTCAATGGAAAAACCGCCACATCCTTTGGACGTATGTACCAGTGTTTACACAGCATTTCCTTCTAACTCTGCAATAGTATTGGTATTGTGTATCTCTGATGCAGAATCTCCAAATATCTTCGTTGGAAGGTAATGCTGACTAATGTGTGCGTGTATTGCCATATGTCGCAATGGCAGTTCCATGTTTTAGTTCCAGAACACTTATAAAAGGTGGGAAACAGCTAAAGAGAGAGTTTGCTTGCATTGTATGCGTACTATCACTCTCTAGTACAGCAGTGGTGTACATATTTTTTCTGCTGCTATAGAATACTCAAGTTACAGCTGAAGTGTTACATACGTGCTTTTATAAACGAAATCTTTACTAGGGAGTGGTTTAAATTTGTGATACACACTGTTTTTCCCCATTAAGACCTACATGGTAACATTTCTTGTAGGACTTAATCCAATTCGGTAATGTATATTTGATGGAACTTTCGGGATAATACGTTTCTCCTGTTTTAATATAACATTTCCGTATTGCTGGAATTTAATACATTCCACAGGGTGTATCTCGAACAGTGCTTTACATAGCTACAAATCACAGCTTAGAGTATCATATTCTTTAGCTGAAAAACACGTATCAGGGTGCATTATTCACTCCTAGGCCTGTGATTAGACATGTAAAAATTTCTGGCACATGGTGTTAGGGGTACAGGTACTGGCAGTGGGACAGTTAGTACGTTAGTATGTACCCACTTCAGTGTGTTAGTTGTTTGTCTCTGTGTCTGAACATCTTCTCACAAGCACGTAATTTACTACCTCATGTTTTCTGCACAACCATAACTGAGCCATGAAATTGACTACACTTATCACTAGATTATCTATATGTGTCCATGCATCCACACTTGCCGGCCGGAGTGTCCGAGCGGTTCTAGGCTCTTCAGTCTGGAACCGTACGACCGCTACGGTTGCAGGCTCGAATCCTGCCTCGGGCATGGATGTGTGTGATGTCCTTAGGTTAGTTAGGTTTAAGTAGTTCTACGTTCTAGGGCACTGATGACCTCTGAAGTTAAGTCCCACAGTGCTCAGAGCCATTTCAACCATCCACACTTCAGTACCTGACCTGATGCCCATGGGAAAATAAAAAAAGTAATATCTGGCTTGTGCCGTGTCTACTGGGATGTACTAACCAACCTAAAAAATACTAGTCGAAATATCTATAACTGCAAATGAAGTAAATACCGATATTATGCTGTTCAGTATACTGCCCTCAGTCATCAATAGAAATATCTGAGGCTACACCTGTAACACGCTGTAAATCATTACAGCTGGAGGTCTCCCACGTTAATTGGCGTTATTTCTGTTTGCAATAATATTATAATATCCCTGGCAGTCTCCTTGTCACACGGATAAGTTGCAGTTAGATGCTAGGTAGCCATACACTTGTATCTATTCTGTTAAAAATCTTGCATTATGTTGAAACCCATAAGCTAATAGTCATCTACTTGAAGCCATTTCAATATCCTGGCTGGTGGCCTGTTTTAACAGCAGCCAATTCTGTTTTATGTGGATTTCTTATATGTCCTCGAAATGGATGGCTTTGCCTCCATAACAATTGGGCCCAGTATGTGCCTTTATGTCCCAATGTTGCTCCTGTGTGTGAGAAATGATAGTTTCGTAGCAACAAAAAGTCTTTAGAATGTCTACTCTTCCTCCTATTAAAGTACAGATATATGAAGTCATCCTCCCGTGCTTACATTAAAACCCTACGCCTTCTAGTGCAGACTTCAATAACCTCTGCTGTATAATCCTTTTTACTAAAAGTAATATGATGTAAGGATCGTTTGTCTGGTGAATGAATCAGATTTGATTTTCGTGCAAACTACCCCAATACAAGGGAACGGTCCAATCCGACATGTCGAAACCTACCTTGATTTTTTTTTTATTCTGGAAGAAGATAACGAAAGAAACACAATGTCAAAATTTTTGTTGCTAAAACACACTGCAAGTATTTAAAAAGTGTTGAAAATTGCCAAACTTATTGCTTGCCAGGCAACTGGATATATGTACAACCCTACCGTAGCTGTGTCAGACGGTGTATGTGTAACACAAGAGGCATATCATCTGCTTGATTGACGGCACATCGGGAAACAGATAAGACGGCACAAAGCGATCATAATTTGAAAGCGAATTTCAGTTTCCATTGACACTTTCACTGACACAGCCATTCACAATTATTACACAGCTGTTCACTCAAATTTGCAGCTCGTTTAGTATCGATAATAACTAGTTGCCTTCGCAGAACCACTAAGTGGTCACAATGGAGGTAACATTAATTTTCATTGAATTTTCTTCACGTATGCTTGCTAATAGTAACTTTCTTTGTACAGGATCCAGATATTCAAAGTATTGTGGTGTTCAGTGTTCTCAGAACTCCCAACGATGAAATAAGAAGAACGTGATGTATAATCGAAATCCCCTACTTCTGCTGAACACTGACGCATCTGTTACTTTTTAGGGAATTTATTTGACGTTCATCCAAAAATGTCGACATTTCGTTAGAAATTGTGGAAATATTGGAAGCTGCAGGAAATACCTTAGACTGTCCCGTGAATTGTGGTTCGGACGAAGACTGTTGTGCTAATTAAAGTCCAGAGCAAAAATACAGTACCTTACAAATCCAAAGAAAACATACACAGTAATAACTTTGAGTGATAAAGGAAAGTTTGTAAATTATTTCGTTAAACACAGAAGAGAGAAAACGCTTAAAGTTTAGTTGTCTGCAAAGCCAACTCCGTTACGTAAGATCTGAAGTTAAATTGTATAAATGGAAGAAAGATTTGTAGATGGTATCAGATATGTGTCAAAATGAAACTCGCAAATTTTGAAAGAAAACCCCTCCTACAAAAATTTGAAACTGCTAGTGAGAGTCAGTGGACCCCTGAACTGCAAATGAGATGCCCATTTCTGATTTTCAGGCTTCTTCGGCCTGCCGAGACAGATACAGAAAATTGTACAGAAAAGCAAAATTTACAAGTCTAATTGAAGTAAACTTGTAGAGGATACGCCTTAGTAGATAGTACTATAGACAAATACCTATCTTCTTGTTATACTTTAAAATTATGTGTATAAGCCAGTCAGGTTTCGTGCAAGAACTGTGTACGCACCACACTTTATCGTTCCGAACGAAAAAAAGGCAGTCTTTTTTGCAGCCGATAAATGCTGTGACATTATTGTATACATAATGCCATTGACGTGTGCCGTCCTAAGGTATCGGCTGCACACCGACCAGCACAGCGCCGCGAAACGGCATCAAGAAGGAGCTGACCACGCACCTGAACCGTGATTTTTTTTTCAAAGAATATTCGTAAGAATTTACTTTATTTACTAGCGATTCATCAAGAACATTAACACATTTAATCGCACTATGTAAGAATGGAAGTAGTTGCCAAGGGGTAACTGATGAAATCATAAGCAAATTCCTTTTTAACAAATGGTAATTTATCCACTTTAATGGTGCCTAAAGATTTTTTTAAAAGAAACAGATTTCAAATTATAATCAGAAAGCACCCTCTAAATATCAAGTTACAATTTATTCGAAGGCAGAAAGAAACAAATTTTTGACTGTATGGGCTTTTGGTGTGAGAACCTAGCTGTTCCCTTTTGACACGGCCGTAATTACGACCGCTCACAACAACCTCTGAAAGACTACACTGGTGCAAATCCGCAACACACCAGATTACCTTAAACTAAAAGTTTTAACAATTCACACAAGCACACAAACTATGCACCCTGTAGGAGGGATGGAAATGGTACAACACACTAAAATTAAAATATTAACTTTGCCACCGAAGGTGCAACTTGATCTTAAATTCTAAGAAAAGTCTTACGGTGAAATGGTGGCAGCTTTATATACGAAAATGATCATTTATATAAAAGCTCATGAAATGCAATCGTATGTAAAATTATATAAGGTTGGCCAAACAAGTTAACATGCTCTACAGTACACAGATACCGCCTCTCAAGATTATAGGCAAGTTCAAAACATATTTCAGGAATTAGGCCGTTACACTCCAAGCAATAAATTCGTTAACACACCAAATCCGACAAACATGACAGAGGCAGCTACTAACGTACGGTAGATTGATGGGGAGACTACCGAACAACCCGAACCGCAGGTTGCTCTAACCTGCCCCTACTCCACAAAGGAAAAACGGATCAACCAATTCATAAACAACCACCTTCCCGAGGGTGGTCAAACGGAAAAGAATTGTGGGACGACCCCAAAACAAAACGGCTGATGACCTCACCAAGAGAACAAGTAGAATTTAACAAGTAAATGAAACAACATATCACCGATCACTTAACTTCTAATAAACTGCGATTTCTGGAGAAGACCTGGCGCAGCACCCCCAAGTCGCTCTCCCGAGCCGTTCGCTACCAACCGCTTCAACGGACGCAGCAAGGCGCGCCGATCTCCCGTCTCACGGCGTCGCAGCTCGCACCGGCCAGACCGATGTCGTGGGTTGACTCCTGTTACTTTCGTGTCGACCGCGAAGCCACTATCCCCTCGCTATACGGCCCACTGTACTCACGTGGCGACCACACATGCGCCGATGCTCAAGACGGAGAAGTCGTCTTGTGTCTCAGTGCGCGACCGACCGATTGATGGATCCAAGCGCCTTGACCATTGCCTGAGCAAACTCGAGCAGACTGACGGCCTAACGCGCAGAGTCAGATGCAGGAACAAAGCCCGACCGAGCGACCACTCGCTGAGTTCTCTTACTGGCGGAGTGGAAAGACTCTCATTTTGCCGGCTTTAAAGGTTGATCCTAACGAAAGGCATACTAGCACTCCGGACGACAGACAGACAATAACTGCCTCACAACTGCGGACGAGAGACAGACTAGCAAGCTAGGGACGAGAGACTGACCCTGGACTGACCAACTGGAAAGCTCATAGCGCCCTTTAGATGCACGTGAACAGGCATCCTTTCCCCTTTCCCACCAGAGGGAACACCCAAGCTGCGATTGCCACAGCGGCGCCACCGCCAGAAACGGAGGGCGACTGCTTCACACTACACGCTGCGGCGCGCCCTTCAAAACAGCAATTTTTACCACGGCTCAGCACTCTGGCCAGAGCGGGCAGCGCCACACTTACAAAAGGCCGAGTTTAGCGCCCTCTGTCAACTCTGATTTAATCGCCCATCGTTTTTCGGCTACAGTTCGGTCGCAGTCTTAGAGACAATCAGTACTGACAAGGGAACCTCCCCATCGCACCCCCCTCAGATTTAGTTATAAGTTGGCACAGTAGATAGGTCTTGAGAAAATGAACACAGATCAATCGAGAAAACAGGAAGAAGTTGTGTGGAACTGTGAAAAAATAAGCAAAATATACAAACTGAGTAGTTCATGAGCAAGATAAGCAACATCAAGGACAATACGACCTCATGAGCGCCGTGGTCTCGTGGTTAGCGTGAGCAGCTGCCGAACGAGAGGTCCTTGGATCAAGTCTTCCATCGAGTAAAAATTTTACTTTCTTTATTTCCGCAAAGTTATGATCTGTCTGTTCGTTCATTGACGTCTCTGTTTACTGTAATAAGTTTAGTGTCTGTGTTTTGCGACCGCACCGCAAAACCGTGCGATTAGTAGACGAAAGGACGTGCCTCTCCAATGGGAACCGAAAACATTTGATCGCAAGGTCATAGGTCAACCGATTCCTCCACAGGAAAACACGACTGATATATTCTATACGAGACTGGTGACGGCATGTGCGTCACATGACAGGAATATGCTGTCGACCCACCTAACTTGTACACTTGGCGAATGGGCAAAAAGATTCTTCTACCTTGCCCGATTTAGGTTTTCTTGTGGATGTGATAATCACTCCCAAAAAAGTGATGAAAACATAAGAGTTTGTCACATAAACTGCAACAAATGAATGCAACAGTTTCACAGTCGCACAGTTTTCCCTGTGGTCTGTCAAAACATATGTTTTTAACGTTTTCAAATTTTTCCGTGTGTAGACCGTCAAATCCTGCATATGCCCAAGCAAATCTGAACATGTCCTGGAATTTTCGAGAGCGAAGATGATTATGTGTGAGTGCCTGAACTTTGATAATTGTCTGAAAATAAAAGATTAAACTTTTCGTCCGAGGAAAGACTTGAACCAAGGACCTCTCGTTCCGCAGCTGCTCACGCTAACCACGAGACCACGGCGCTCTTTAGCTCACAATTTCCTTGATGTTGTTTATTTTGCGGATGGACTACTCAGTTTCTATATTTTTCTTATTTTTTTCATAGTTTCACACAACTTCTTCCTGTTTTCTCGATTGATCTATGTTCAGTTTTGGCCGGCCGAAGTGGCCGTGCGGTTAAAGGCGCTGCAGTCTGGAACCGCAAGACCGCTACGGTCGCAGGTTCGAATCCTGCCTCGGGCATGGATGTTTGTGATGTCCTTAGGTTAGTTAGGTTTAACTAGTTCTAAGCTCTAGGGGACTAATGACCTCAGCAGTTGAGTCCCATAGTGCTCAGAGCCTTTTTTTTGTGTTCAGTTTTTCAAGGCCTATCCACTGTGCCATCTTATAACTAAATCTGAGGGGGGTGCGATGGGGAGGTTCCCTTGTGAGTAATAGGAAGACGATATGTATTCTCTGTTCTACGAGTAGTAATACTGTGTAATGAATTGCACGGGAGGCACAGACAGCAAGTTAATCTTAAAGTATTACGTACAGATCATTTTGGATTCCTGGCACTGCCCTTGGCAACTTTTCTCCTTTATTGTTTGTGTCGGTACTGACGCCTACAGTAGACGACACAACAACATGTTTCAGTGGCTTACTGTTTCCGCAACTTTATACCTGTCTTCAGGAACGTCAAAGCAAATTTTGAAAAAAAAAAGGATTCTTTCATTAATATTTTCAATGCTACATCCGAAACGTCTTCTTACCAGCTGCAGAATATAATTTTTGGCCTTTTTTATTCTTGTATTCTTGGTTGGAACGCAATGATATCTCTGTCTTTTGGAGGAGGACGAAAAGACTGTTAATATTATTGTTGTTAATATTATTCGGATTCCACCCAGAGCTAATAATGTAACTCAGTCCTTCAACAAAGTGATTTTTCGACTGTGTAAATCATTTTTGAGAAAATATTATTAGCGATTTATCAGCGTAACAGTACTGTTAAACTTCAAACTTCTGTCAGTTAGCATCACCACGTTTTACGAAGTTTATCAAGTATGCCTGGTACACAGGACAACATGCATGAAAACGACCGTAACTTACTGCGTCCCAATTCTGCGTAAATAAAACTGGTGATTAATGTGAATTTCCTGACTGCATTAATTTTTCTTTTTGCTTTCATCATCCAATACACAAGTCGCGTTTTTGTGGAGATTACGGTGAAAAAACAAGGAACAGTTTCATTACTAGTCAAATACAAATTATACAAAAGTTTTCATAAGAAACTATGCTACAGTACTTTATAAAACATTTCATGTCAACAAATTAAAGTCACGACTAATGCAAGTCATCTCTAATATTACATAATACACTGACTTTATTTTGTTTCCTCTGCCTGTCACTTGCTTAACAAATACATCTGCAACGGTTTAACTGTCAACATGAACTGCAACTTATGCAGAAAATTAACGATTTCCGACATTTTTGGTACCATTTCAGTGCCTAACATTCGTGTGTGTGCACTTTGGAGTTGGCCCGAAGCGGGCCGGAAGCTCTGTACAAACAGTGGTTCTTCGTGCGACAAAACTGAGTAACTTTAAAATAAAAGAAATTATACTTGCAGTCCGCCTTAGCAGCTAAACTTTTGACAGTGCATTCCTTTCAGTGTATTCTTCCTGTATAAAGTCCACAGCTCATGGTATAGTGGCTAGCGTTGCTGCCTCTGGATCACGGGGTCCCGGATTCGATTCCCGGCCGCGTTGGGGATTTTCTTTGCCCGGGGACTGGGTGTTTGTGTTGTCCTCATCATTTCATCCCCATCATCATTCGTGACATGGGCTAGACTGGATTGTGAAAAAATTGCACTGCGTAAAAAGTGGGATTTTATACGGGCGCTGATGACCACGGAGTTGAGAGCCCCATCCCTGTATAAACAATTTCATGGTAAGTTTCACCATGTCGGACTGGGCTTTTCCCTTAGTGGAGTGTACACGTCACTTCTGGTGTGCTACTCCCACGACTCAAAACTTTTTCTACAGGCTAATATAGAACTGGGTAGCATAGGACTAAACAATAGTACTCTGTAGTGGATAAAATAATGTTTTTAACCCTTTGGAAGACTTCATATTTGACAAATGACAGTAATTTCTGTCATTAGCATAACACTAAAATCGTGACGTAGATTGTCTTCTATCTTGTTAAAAAATACTGATTAACTCCTGATTGAGTGCTATCGTTAATGCATTCATGTCTGCACTACTCAGTTCTGTACGATCAGTTAAAACGTGCCTTTTCATGAGGGAATAGTACATCATGAATATCCTATGGCACAGTTGCCAGAAAAATGTGGTTGTACAATTATTTACACCCAAAGTGATACCTGTGATTACACCATTCGCAGAAAATATTTACATATCTACATTTGCAAAAGGAGCTATTATTAAGTGTCAAATATTTTACAGTGGTTTTTACGTTAAAGAGTTGAGACATATATCAGCGAATGTAGTCGTTATATATTGTTCATTTACGATATGTCTAAAGGTTCAAAATAGTTCAAATGGCTCTGAGCACTATGGGACTTAACATCTATGGTCATCAGTCCCCTAGAACTTAGAACTACTTAAACCTAACTAACCTAAGGACAACACACACAACACCCAGTCATCACGAGGCAGAGAAAATCCCTGACCCCGCCGGGAATCGAACCCTGGAATATTTCTAAAGGTTTTGGTTTTATAGTTACTTTGGAAATAAAGTGAACTTATACAATTACCTACATTACTTATAGAAATCTATCAGCTGTTTATGCTGGTAACTTAAAATCCGCTACACAATTTACAGCCTGTCATCTACAAACAACATAACGTATTTCATTTATCTGTTTCTTGGTCATTTACGGCTGGGAATCGGTGTATGTTGGGTTATTTAGCGAGTTACTTACGGCTATTGATCTGTTGGTATAGTAAATGAGCTACGTTCAGTAATACACCGCTTAGCTCTGTACTGTATACAAACTAATGTAAAACACTTGACTCTTAATAATCTTACGAATGTAAATATTTTGTCCCAAAATTCGTATGACCGACACAAGAGGTTAACAAGTAACATCAATTTTGCAGAAAGCAGCTAAACAAATAAACCCACTGAAGACGAAAGAAAAAGTGCTGAAACGTGATCGCGTGAAAACAAAAGTGTAAAACGTCACGTTGGATAAGACGGAATTCCTCTCCAGTTATTATCATCACGATACCATTAACATCAAAAAACCGCTCTGTGTTTTCTGAAAGCAGTGGCGTTGAGGTTTGACGCCTTTGATAAGCCACACGAAAAGGCGTAATTTCCCGTCTGAAAAGTCACAGTCGTAGTAATAGACGGAAAGTCATAGAGTAAAACATAAGTCATATCCGGCGTTCCCCAAGGAAGTGTCATAGGCCCTCTGTTGTTCCTGATCTATATTAACGACATAGGAGACAATCTGAGTAGCCGTCTTAGATTGTTTGCAGATGATGCTGTCATTTACCGTCTTGTAAAGTCATCAGATGATCAAAACGTCTTGCAAAATGATTTAGATAAGATATCTGTATGGTGCGAGAAGTGCAATTGACCCTGAATAAAGAAAAGTGCGAAGTTATTCACATGAGTACTAAAAGAAATCAGCTAAATTTCGATTACGCGATAAGTCACACAAATCTGAGGGCTGCAAATTCAACTACATACTTAGGGATCACAATTACAAATAACGTAAATTGGAACGATCACATAGACAATATTGTGGGTGGAGCAAAACAAAGACTGCGATTCATTGGCAGAACACTTAGAAGGTGCAACGGGTTTACCAAAGAGACTGCTTACATTACGCTTGTCCGCCCTATTCTGGGTTACTGCTGTGCGGTGTGGGATCCGCATTAGCTGGGACTGACGGATGATATCGAAAAAAGTACTAAGAAGGGCAGCTCGTTTTGTATTATCGCGAAATAGGGGATATAGTGTCACAGACATGACACGTGATTTGGAGTGGGAATCATTAAAACAAAGGCGTTTTTCGTTGCGACTGGATCTTCTCATGAAATTGCAATCACCAGTTTTCTCCTCCGATTGCGAAAACATTCTGTTGGCACCCACCTACACAGGGAGAAATGATCATCACGATAAAATACGAGAAATCAAGGCTCGCACGGAAAAATTTAAGTGCTCGTTTTTCCCGCGTGCCGTTCGAGAGTAGAACGGTAGAGAGACAGCATGAAGGTGGTTCATTGAACCCTCTGCCAGGCACTTTATTGTGAATAGCAGAGTAATCACGTAGATGTATATGTAGAAGGCGTCCACTGAATGCTATCTTATTCGGCGTGGACGCAGTACACTTGAGGCGATGAAGACTCGGAGGTTTGTGCGGTAGCCCGAGATTTGATAAGAATTTATCCCCGCCAGAAGGCGGCTCACTGAGAGAGGAGCCGTGTATCTGGAGGGTGCGGATGGCTGGGAGAAACACACGGGACCCGGATGTAGTACCGTAAGCTGAAAATACTGTGCTTATGCGGCGGACGGCGCCATGTTATACGAGGATTGTGGCGGCAGCGTCCATTCGCCGGCGGGCGCGCTCGTAAATCAGGCGGCCGCCCCTCTGCCTGTTTTGCCTGTTCTGCCCCCACCTCCGCTCCACCCCCCCCCCCCCCATCCTCACTCCGCTCGCGAACTTCCCCCCGGCTTCATTCTTCGGCAATGCCTGTGAACCTGCCTTCGCGTCTTACCCGCTCCTCCCCTCCCGCTCTCCCGAGACACGCTCTGGAGCGCTGAAAGCCTCCAGAATTCCAATTTAAATATCGTGCTGCTCTCACATGAGACATAGTGTGTTCTCTTGTCAGATACAGTGAAATCTCTGTCTGCAAGACAGATGTTACAGCTCAACATGCAACAAGTCAGTCAAATTGCGGACAGTTTCGTTGCAACTGAGCTATTCGTATTTTCCGTTTATTGAAAGTTGGAGTTCTATCACACATCTGAAATTTGAAAAAATTCTTACCCTTATCTTCAAATACAGGATGACTATTATTGAACTACATCAAATAAAATCGTCATAACTGAAATTTTAAACATTTTTGTTGGCCGATATCCAGCAACTGTACGTTATTACAGGATGTACGTATAGCCACCTTGGCTGCACGAAATTGTTGTCAAATTGACGTAGTTTCGACTGCATTAAGACAGTCTTCATCAGAATAAAAAATTACATTTTATTACCTAGAAATTATAATAATGTGGCTTTAAGTACAAAATAATTAATAGGATTACTTCCATAAATTGTACAAACAGAGTGCATTTGCCGGCCGGTGTGGCCGTGCGGTTCTAGGCGCTTCAGTCTGGAACCGTGTGACCGCTACAGTCGCAGGTTCGAATCCTGCCTCGGGCATGGATGTGTGTGATGTCCTTAGGTTAGTTAGGTTTAAGTAGTTATAAGTTCTAGGGGACTGATGACCACAGATGTTAAGTCCCATAGTGCTCAGAGCCAGAGTGAATTTACAAGTCATCACACCATAGGTGAAAAACGTCTGAGCAAAAGTGCTCTCGTCAAATAGAAAATGTCACAAGAATAAAAACTAAAATATGAAAATGTAACATATTTGTCAACTGGATAAAATATTCCATAGAAATAAGATGGCAACCGCGAGATCGCTTAGGGCCAAAAATTGCATCAACACAGACCCTACCGTCAAACTAAACGGCTAACAGACCAAGACAGCCATGAGGTGGACACGAAAACAGATTCGCGCCATCTAGCAAGAAGTAATCGAATTACAGACAAGAGCAAATGAGGCATTGCACAGACAATGTTAAACGTTACAGGTAACAAACAGGAACTAGTGTACGAAAGTTACAACATGACGTCACAGTCTTTTTTTACAAACAAAAATACAATTTATGTAATGTACAGAGAAAACATGAAAATGGAAGGGAAAAATATGTTTATGAGACTACATTGAGGGGCGTATCATTTTTAATTAGCGACTCTATATCTTTAAAAAACTTTTTGTTGCATAATTGCAACTGTTCGTTAAGAACGAGACCGTCCTTCAGAGATAGGTGTTTAAACATCTCTAGCTCTTCTAAGATGTTAAGCCTAAAGCCTATTTTTCTCCGAGTCCTGGACGTCTTTCACATCTTTAGGATTATGTCCTGTTATTAACAAATGGTCAGCGAGAGCTGAATTGTGAACATTGGTGCCTTTTTTACCTAGAAGGTATTCCTTGAATCTTATCGAAATACCTGGGCCTGTTTTCCCCGTGTAATAGGCGGGACAGTTGCCGCAAATAAGTTTATAAACACCAGAATTCTACAAAGGGGAAAGCATAGGTTTCAAGTCATCTATGATGTTACTTTTTACAGAAATATTGGCTGAGAAGGCTACTCTACAGTTATATTTATTTTGAAGCAGACGCTGTGTAGGTGAGCTGCTTCTGTGTTGGTAGCGCTGTGTAGCGTAGGATCGCTGACTGCGCTTTCTTTGTAAGAGACTCTGTGGGTGGCTGGACTCGTTGGAAGCCAATCGCTAGTAGTGTTGGGCAGTTGGAGGCTAGTCGCTACCAGTGATCGAAGTACTGTTGGTGAACAGCCTGCAGTGATGGATTTTAAATGTGAGAAGTTAGCATTGATGGAGGATAGAGGTCTGAAGTGTTAGCGTAGGCTAACGATCTGGAATTATCCGACTTGGAGACTGAAAATTATTCATGATTATGTCAACGGCGTTTTATATTTGTGTTTGAACTGGATGTCACGTTATTAAGGTAAAAAAAATACATTTTTGATTTGCAACAAAAT